>NC_057795.1:379589578-379728085 GCF_018294505.1 Triticum aestivum | reverse complement strand
AACAACAACAACAACAACAACAACAACAACAACAAGAACAACAACAACAACAACATAGCGATAGAACGAAACAACTAGCACAGCAATGATAGTAATGAGATCCAAAGTGACGGTCATCTTGCCTGAAATCCCGCGAGGAAGAAGAACGAGTCCGTGAAGAAGACAACCGGACGTGGTCGAACGAATCCTCACAACTCCGGAACAAAACGAAGCTAGCGAGAGAAGCAACCCGGAAAGAAGCAAACGACATGGTAAACAATCATCATATAACCATGGCATGATGCACAATCAAGTATGATGCATGTCCGGTTTAAAGAGGCATGGCATGGCAAAGTGCAACAAACAAAACTACAAGTTAAGTGGAGCTCAATATGCAACGAGTTGCATATTGACGAAACACCACATTCGAGTTATTTAGTTCGCTCTCGTTTAGGTACATAACAATATTAAATGTTGCTAAACATGGCAAGAGGTGAAACATATTGAAACTACCTATCTAGGCAAGTTTAAATGAGGCCGGAAGTAACAAACAACAATTCTGGAAAATCCCCAAATGCAAATTATCAATTTGGTACTGTTCTGCCCTAAAACATATTTTATTGTTGTTAAACAGGAAAATAAAGTGCACCATGTTAAACTAGGCATTTTTCCACCACATTTACATATATAGTTTATTAAAATTGGAGCTACGGTTATTTAGTTATGAAATAAATCATTTTAACATGGCATTTGAACAAATTTAAACAAACAACATTTTTAACATTTTAAACATGGATGAAAGCAGCATATTATGAAAGTCCATGAAAAACTGAGCATCTTACATATATAGTTTATTTAATTCTGATGCATGGTTTGTGAATTAATGATGCATGAACAAAGAGGGTTTTTCTGCAAAACTGGCACTCTCTGGAAATTAGCTAAATTCGCAGCAACAGAAAAAAAAACATGAACAGGCCGAATCTGACTGGCCCGATGGGAGCATGGGCACTGGAGGCTCACCCAGCTAGGCCTAGCCCAGGGCGGTGGAGGAGGCAGGCCGAAGCGGATGAGCTGGCGGCATAGGCGACTGGTGAACGCGAGGCGAGCGAGCTGCTCCTTCTCGTTACTGAAGAACAGAGGCAGCTGCAAGTTCAAGGCGACACAGAAAGCGGCATCATCGAAGGTCCTGGCGCCGGGGTCGGCGGGAACCGAACGAAACGGGGTGGATTCGGTAGCCAGGCTGGGACACGAACTTGACGGGCGACTATGGTGCTGTTGTCTGAAGAAAAGGACAGAACCTTCAAAAGGGAAAACAGGGCAAGGAAGAAGAGAGAGATGGAGATGGCAGGGCATGGCGACCTGCGGGGCTTCACCGGCGTCTACACTCGCCGGAGATGGCGACCGAAGGCGGGGGAGGTGGAGCAGAGGCAAGCCGGCTGCGTCGGGATCCTCTTGGCGGCCTTGGCGTGGTGCTTGCCTCCTTCTCGAAGTAGAGGATGCAAGGGAAGCAGAGACCGGCAGCGAGGGATGCGGGGTCATGAGGCGGCGGTGCTTGGGCAGACAGGAGGAGCGGGCGTGAGGGCTTCCCTCTCTATACGAGGTGGAGGCGACGGGAACCTCCAGGAGCTCCATGGGCGGCAAGATTCCTGCAAAACGGTGGCGTCACGACACCATCAGAGGGAGCGAGAGAGAAGAAATGGAGGAAGGAAGGAGAGGGGCGACGGGGTTGGTCATGCTGGTTGTCGAGGTCGCTGGAGCACCTGGGTCGCTGGAGCGGCGCGGTAGCGAGGCCATGGAGGTACAGGCGACGGCGAGGAGGCGCTCGAGGTCGGAGGTGCACGGTCGCGTGGATGGATCAAGGAGCTCGGCTCCTGGACGAAGGGAGGTTGGAGAGGAAGGGCACGGGGGACCCTGGTGCTCCGATGGCTTGCGGTCGAGACGAAGCAGAGGCAGGGGCTCCTGCTCGTGGCCGAAAAACACGGGAGGTGGTCAGAGGCTGCGGGTTTAAGGGAGGAGGATCGAAGATGGATGGTGGTTGGCTCGGCGCTGAAACCAAGGGAGAGAGTGGTGGCGGCGTGGGGATTTGGTGGAGATTGGACACGCTAGGGCTAGGGTTAGATAGTTTAAATAGTAAGAGGGTTTTGGTTAGGGGTAATCGGACCCTCCGATTTACATCGGGCGGTCGAGATAAAAAGGTTAAGAGAGATCAAATAATAAACCGAAGATATTAGAGGGATGTTTGGAGATGATCCGAATCCAACGGTGACGACAGACCGGTTTGGGTTCGGGTAAGTTTCGGACGCGCGCAAGGAGTTTTGACGAAAGGCCAATGAAGACAAAGCGGTCAGAGAGAGGGTGACGAAGGCAAGGGAAGAAACGGCAACGATGAACGAATGCAAGTTTTAAAACATGACGGCAACGGAGTGCCGATGCAATGTGAATGATGCGATGATGAATGCAACAAATAAATAAAACACGACGACAATGAAGAAAATGGAAGCGTCTGAAGCATCGGTGTCGGGGCGTTACAACACTCCACCACTACAAGAGGATCTCGTCCCGAGATCTAGGATGGCACCGGAGGAAAAAGGAAGAGGAAGATAAGAGGTAAAACTAAGTTGCTTCTTTGACAAACGAGTGAAACCAATGAACCTCGAGAGGTTGAAAACTTTAAAGAATAACACAATAGAGTTGAACGAAATTGAGAGCATTCCAATAGAAAAGAGAAACAAGGAACACCATGTTAACGTTGGAGGTTGCAAAGCTATGAATGACGACAAGAAGGAATTGAAACCACTCTGGTTGAAACGAGATAAGAATGAATAAGAGTGATATAATTTTGACAGCACTCCGACTGTAAATGGAAGGAATTGAACATGAACTTGAAAAGATGAGAGGATACTTGATGAGATCAACAACACACTACCTCCGGAACTATTGAAAGAATGGCACAAGGCGTAAGAAAGATTTCAGACAGCTCTCCGGTTGAGGAAGGAGGCAAAACTTGATAAGATGAGAGAACTCGAATGAAAACACGACACTCCAGCTAAACGGAGAAGCAAGGAGAAGAGCATGATCTTGACAAAACAAGCTGATGAGTGAAAAGAGCAACATCACAATGCCTCGGGAAGAAAGAATAGAAGGTATATCATTGGAATAACAGAATGGACAAGAAAATGCCAACTTCTGCCACAAATGAGATTGGAAGGCACCCTTCTCAGAAGGTTATAATGGAGTTGTTAGAAAAACCAACAATGAAACGAATAAGCTTGTAGTGGGCTTATGGAAAACATCTCAAGACTATGAGGTGACAACTAGCCAGTAATGGAAACCATTGATTTGATTGAGAGCACCAAAGAGATGAAAACTTCTTCCACCAAGAGGATAAAGAGCAAGCTTGGGTCATGCATAATCACCACAAATAGCAACAACCCTTAAGGAAAGGCTTTAGGTGAAATCTGACACAAGATAACTCCAACGAAGATGTTGATTGGTTGAAAAGATCTCTTGAACGAAGAGAAAATGATGGATTTAAAATACCTCATTCTTGACAACATATGAATCATGAAACATGAAGGAAATTGTCAAGAGTGACATATCACCATCTCACAAGATAAGGTAGGAATACTTGCACTTCGGAATGCAAGATGAAGAATGCTTGAACTCCTCAAAACAAAACATGTGTTGAGCACCATGTTTATCTTTGATTATAGCTTGGCGGATCATAACTTCGAAAGAAATCTTGAAGAACAATTCAAGAATGAATTAAATCCTTGATGAACCACCATGTAGAGCCTCCATGAAGAACTCCGGTAATAAAAGGATGATAAAAAGAAAGAGAAGTTGAAAACACAAGGTGAAGCCTTGTGATGATTTAGATGGAGCTTCGTGATGAGATAACCGAGAAAACTTGGAACTCCGGAAAAGGAAAAGATGAAACACTAGAACCGAGAATTACTTCATCATGAACAATCTCCGGAAGAAAAGAATTGAATCACCTCGAGGAAATAAGAATAAGATTTATTGTATGCTTATCCTTCATCAAATTAAATTGATGACAAGCAATGGATTTGGCATACTACTTATTCTCATTGAAAAATGATTACAGATAGAGATATAGCGCAAACTTGAGAAGGTATAGATGGAACCACCGGTGGGATTTGGAAACAACGAATGAATTAATTTATATGATAACAACGGAAGAGGAATGTTAAACGAACCACCGTAAGAATTGAAAATGAACATAGCAAAGGCACAATTCACTGGGAAGAGTTGGAAAATGAATGAAGATACTTGAGGGGATTTAGATACAAGTGAACAAAGAGATCATGAGCTTATTAGAGAATACTTGAATGATGCACCGGTTAAATTTGGAGAACAAGAGTTGAAGGTTGAGAATGAGTAATATTCAGAAATGATGGCATTCGGATTATCAAGAAAGGAAGCAACTCCTGAAATGCTCCGGATGGTTGAGAAAAGGAATTTCCGACAAACGGAATAATTCGAGAGGATAACAAGAATCTAGAACCACGAATCTTTGGGAGAACGGGCAAGATTGAGAGGAAAACTCTTCTTCAGTCTTCAAAATCCGAGAATGACGACGAGATGAGATACTCCAGAATGAAAAACAAAGAGGTTGAGCGAACACTGAAAAATAATTTGAAATCGATCTTGGAAAACATCTGACTGATGAGAATTCATTCTTACGTCAAACTTCAAAAGACTTCGGGAATCACTCTGGATAAATTAGAAGACTTAGATAAGATCCTGGGAAAATACATGTGGGTTAGGGCCCACTAAAAAGAAACATCGTTGAAATGATTACTTGAAAGGGAGATTGCACTGTTTAAATGGCTTGAATGAGATAACAACCTCGAAATAGCTAAAAAGGATTAAGAATAGAAACTTGAATCTTCTGAGATAATCTTAAGCACTCCGGAGAAGAAAAAGAGGGAGGTGAATAATTAAGAGGTGCACCAAAAATGACAAAGCAATTGACACGAGGAAAGGAATATGATGAATATTGAAAGCTTGAATTGGATCCACCGGAGAAGAAACAACAATGAAGGATGAACTTGAAACTGTTGAGCATCTTCATGGGAAATCACCGGATAAGAACATTGAAAGAAAAGAATGAAGAGCCTTCCCACAAATAAAAGGATACATGATTAAAAATCTGAGTCCTTGAAGGAAAAGGGTGGGAGGGCGGGAAAACAAAGGCAACTTGGGGACGGATGAAATGGATATCGTTGAGAAAACTTAGAATTGATCTCACAAATGTTGAAATGATTGGATCCACTTGAAGAGAAGCACGCCAGTTGGAAAAGAATTAACATGACAACCTCGATGGTCAAGAAGGATTAGTATTCACATAGCAATATGAGAACACTGTTTAGGAAAGCTATGGATTCAACATTTGACTTCGAAGCAACTTGAATACCACAAATAAAACAAAACAAAGGATTTGGCTTGAAGAATAAGCCGGAACAAACATATGATAGAGATTCCGTCCGAAGTTTTCGTGGTGGGGCCCACACGGGCTCGATCGTGCAGCACCATCATGTACAAGGCAGTGCACATGACATACGAAGTGTCCCCGAACCAGCATAGCCAAGGGCTCTTTAAGACACAACGAGACCACTGTAAAAAAGACCGTGGATAGGCGGACCACTAGACGTCGAACCCCAATCTCATATCATGCATCTGTCGAAAAGATATTCTAGGAGCTACTTGAATTCCCACCTATAAACTCCCGAAACTTTATGGTTATGCAATTTGGTGTTGGGGATACAGGGGAAGCAATATAACTCACCCAAACTAACAATACCTACATTTAAGTTGTATCCATCGGTCAACACATAACCAAGAAACCTTCGGAAATCATGTGCCTCAACCTTCGAAAAGCATTTGTTATACGAGCTATGGCAATACTCCCGAACTCCCGCCCTAGTACTGGGTGGCCTCGAGGTTATCTCACCAACAACTGCATAAAAGAGATTTTCGATGTCAGCAAAACTCAGGTATTCCAGAACTGCAACGATAAAATTATGACGACAATACCTTGGAGCTCAACTCCCCGGGACACTGCCACAACCCCTAAATGTCAGGAGGCACCAAGAACAATGTTCTCGTCATAAGAATATCGAAACGATCCCAAGATACCCGCGAGATCCTAAAAAAATTGGTGAAATTTGAGGAGGAAAGACAAAACATCTACGTCAGGAGACCTCACCAGAGCGACGAAGGGGCTGAGGAGTAAAAAGAATCCTACTCTCCGATATATATAATCCTAAGACTCAAAATAGTTTTTTTTCTAGACTCAACAATGGCCAACAATCAAGGGGGCTCCTATGGTCGGTCGAGGCTTTGATACCAACTTGTGACACCCAATATGTGATACTATCCTAAAGAGACTCGAAGGTCCCACCAAGGGTAGAACCGCATATTGATACGCTTTTGCAAGGTGGATATCATTACATCAACATTAGATAATAGATGGGGATACATACAAGAGCCATACAATGCCACACGAATACAACATCATCATACATAAGAGCACCATCCGACTACGGATAAAACACAAATAGAAAGTCAAACGACATCCACCCTGCTAGCCCAGGCTGCCGACCTGGAACCTATCCCCTGATCGAAGAAGAAGCAGAAGAAGAAATCCAAAACAAGCAAACATCACCCTCGCGTCATGATCATCGCAACCACCTGTACCTGCAACTGTTGTTGTAGTAATCTGTGAGCCACGAGGACTCAGCAATCCCATTACCATGGGTATCAAGACTAGCAAAGCTTAATGGGTAAGGAAGGGGTAAAGTGGTGAGGTTGCAGCAGTGACTAAGCATATATGGTGGCTAACATACACAAATAAGAGCGAGAAGAGAGCAAATGGAACGGTCGTGAAGCTAGCAATGATCAAGAGGTGATCTTGAACTCCTACTTACGTCAAACATAACCCAAAACCGTGTTCACTTCCCGGACTCCGCCGAAAAGAGACCATCACGGCTACACGCGGTTGATGCGTTTTAATTCGTATCAGGTGTCAAGTTATCTACAACCGGACATTAACAAATTCCCATCTGCCACATAACCGCAGGCACGGCTTTCGAAAGTTTATACCCTGCAGGGGTGTCCCAACTTAGCCCATGATAAGCTCTCGCGATCAATGAAGGATAAACCTTCTCCCAGGAAGACCCGATGAGACTCGGAATCCCGGTTTACAAGACATTTCGACAATGGTAAAACAAGACCAGCAAAGCTGCCCGATGCGTCGACAATCCCGATAGGAGCTGCACATATCTCCTTCTCAGGGCAACACTGGATAAGTCAAGCTACGAGTAAAACCAGACCTCGAGTTTCCCCGAGGGGGCCCCGCAGGCTGCTCGGTTCGGACCAGCACTTAGAGAAGCACTGGCCCGGGGGGGCTAAAATAAAGATGACCCTCGAGAGAGCGACTCCCAAGGTAAAAGTAGGTGGTGGTGAGGCAAATGGTAAAACCAAGGTTGGGCCTTGCTGGAGGAGTTTTATTCAGAGCGAACTGTCAAGGGGGTCCCATAAATCACCCAACCGCGTAAGGCACGCAAAATCCGGGAAAATAACACCAGTATGACGGAAACTAGGGCGGCAAGAGTGGAACAAAGCACTAGGCATAAGGCCGAGTCTTCCACCCTTTACCAAGTATATAGATGCATTAATTAAATAAGAGATATTGTGATATCCCAACATAATCCTGTCCACCATGGAGCAATCTTCAACTTCACCTGCAACTAGCAACGCTATAAGAGGGGCTGAGCAAAGCGGTAACATAGCCAAGCAATGGTTTGCTAGGAAGGGTGAAAATGGTTAGAGGCTGACATGGCAAATTGGGAGGATTGAAGAACAAGTGATAGGTAGCACAACATAGCGATAGAACGAAACAACTAGCATAGCAATGATAGTAATGAGATCCAAAGTGACGGTCATCTTGCCTGAAATCCCGCGAGGAAGAAGAACGAGTCCGTGAAGAAGACAACCGGACGTGGTCGAACGAATCCTCACAACTCCGGAACAAAACGAAGCTAGCGAGAGAAGCAACCCGGAAAGAAGCAAACGACATGGTAAACAATCATCACATAACCATGGCATGATGCACAATCAAGTATGATGCATGTCCGGTTTAAAGAGGCATGGCATGGAAAAGTCCAACGAACAAAACTACAAGTTAAGTGGAGCTCAATATGCAACAAGTTGCATATTGACAAAACACCAGATTCGAGTTATTTAGTTCGCTCTCGTTTAGGTACACAACAATATTAAATGTTGCTAAACATGGCAAGAGGTGAAACATAATGAAACTACCTATCTAGGCAAGTTTAAATGAGGCCGGAAGTAACAAACAACAATTCTGGAAAATCCCCAAATGCAAAATATGAATTTGGTACTGTTCTGGCCTAAAACATATTTTATTGTTGTTAAACAGGAAAATAAAGTGCACCATGTTAAACTAGGCATTTTTCCATCCCATTTACATATATAGTTTATTAAAATTGGAGCTACAGTTATTTAGTTATGAAATAAATCATTTTAACATGGCATTTGAGAAAATTTAAACAAACAACATTTTTTAAATTTTAAACATGGATGAAAGCATCATATTATGAAAGTACATGAAAAACTGAGCATCTTACATATATAGTTTATTTAATTCTGATGCATGGTTTGTGAATTAATGATGCATGAACAAAGAGGGTTTTTCTGCAAAACTGGCACTCTCTGGAAATTAGCTAAATTCACAGCAACAGAAAAAAAACATGAATGGGCCGAATCTGACTGGCCCGATGGGAGCATGGGCGCTGGAGGCTCACCCAGCTGGGCCTAGCCCAGGGCGGTGGAGGAGGCAGGCCGAAGCGGGCGAGCTGGCGGCCTAGGCGACTGGTCAACGCGAGGCGAGCGAGCTGCTCCTTCTCATTACTGAAGAACAGAGGCAACTGCAGGTTCAAGGCGACGCAGAAAGCGGCATCACCGAAGGTCCTGGCGCCGGGGTCGGCGGGAACCGGCCGGAACAGGGCGGATTCGGCAGCCAGGTGGCGGAGCAGAGGAGATCCGGTCGAGATCGGGGCCGAGACGCGAACTTGACGGGCGGCTATGGTGCTGTTGTCTGAAGAAAAGGACAGAACCTTTAGAGGGGAAAACAAGGCAAGTAAGAAGAGAGAGAGACGGAGATGGCAGGGCATGGCGACCTGCGGGGCTTCACCGGCGTCTACACTCGCCGGAGATGGCGACCGAAGGCGGGGGAGGTGGAGCAGAGGCAAGCTGGTGGCGTCGGGATCCTCTTGGCGGCCTTGGCGTGGTGCTTGCCTCCTGCTCAAAGTAGAGGATGCAGGGGAAGCAGAGACCGGCAGCGAGGGATGCGGGGTCGCGAGGCGGCGGCGCTCGGGCAGACGGGAGGAGCGGGCGTGAGGGTTTCCCTCCCTGGAACGAGGCAGAGGCGACGAGAACCTCCAGGAGCTCCATGGGCGGCAGGATTCCTGCAAAACGGCGGCATTGCGACACCATCGGAGGGAGCAAGAGAGAAGAAATGGAGGAAGGAAGGAGAGGGGCGATAGGGCTGGTCATGCTGGTTGTCGAGGTCGCCAGAGCAGCTGGGTCGCTGGAGTGACGCGGTAGCGAGGCCATGGAGGTGCAAGCGTCGGCGAGGAGGCGCTCGAGGTCGGAGGTGCATGGTCGAGGGGATGGATCGAGGAGCTCGGCTCCTGGACGAAGGGAGGTTGGAGAGGAAGGGCACGGGGGATCCTGGTGCTCCGGTGGCTTGCGGTCGAGACGAAGCAGAGGCAGGGGCTCCTGCTCGTGGCCGAAAAACACGGGAGGTGGTCGGAGGCCGCGGGTTTAAGGGAGGAGGATCGAAGATGGATGGTGATTGGCTCGGCGCTGAAACCAAGGGAGAGAGTGGCGGCGGCGTGGGGATTTGGTGGAGATTGGACAGGCTAGGGCTAGGGTTGGACAGTTTAAATAGTAAGAGGGTTTTAGTTAGGGGTAATCGGACCCTCCGATTTACATCAGGCGGTCGAGATAAAAAGGTTAAGAGAGATCAAATAATAAACCGAAGATATTAGAGGGATGTTTGGAGATGATCCGAATCCAACGGTGACGACAGACCGGTTCGGGTTCGGGTAAGTTTCGAACGCGCGCAAGGAGTTTTGACGAAAGGCCAATGAAGACAAAGCGGTCAGAGAGAGGGTGACGAAGGCAAGGGAAGAAACGGCAATGACGAACGAATGCAAGTTTTAAAACATGACGGCAATGGAGTGTCGATGCAATGTGAATGATGCGATGATGAATGCAACAAATAAATAAAACACACGACGACAATGAAGAAAATGGAAGGCATCTGAAGCGTCGGTCTCGGGGCGTTACAACACTCCACCACTACAAGAGGATCTCGTCCCGAGATCTAGGATGGCACCAGAGGGAAAAGGAAGAGGAAGATAAGAGGTAAAACTAAGTTGCTTCTTTGACAAACGAGTGAAACCAATGAACCTCGAGAGGTTGAAAACTTGAAAGAATAACACAATAGAGTTGAACGAAATTGAGAGCATTCCAGTAGAAAAGAGAAACAAGGAACACCATGTTAATGTTGGAGGTTGCAAAGCTATGAATGACGAGCACAATGGACAAGAAGGAATTGAAACCACTCTGGTTGAAACGAGATAAGAATGAATAAGAGTGATATAATTTTGACAGCACTCCGACTATAAATGGAAGGAATTGAACATGAACTTGAAAAGATGAGAGGATACTTGATGAGATCAACAACACACTACCTTCGGAACTATTGAAAGAATGGCACAAGGGGTAAGAAAGATTTCAGACAGCTCTCCGGTTGAGGAAGGAGGCAAAACTTGATAAGATGAGAGAACTCAAATGAAAACACGACACTCCGGCTAAACAAAGAAGCAAGGAGAAGAGCATGATCTTGACAAAACAAGATGATGAGTGAAAAGAGCAACATCATAATGCCTCAGGAAGAAAGAATAGAAGATAGATCATTGGAATAATAGAATGGAGAAGAAAATGCCAACTTCTGCCACAAATGAGCTCGGAAGGCACCCTTCTCAGAAGGTTATAACGGAGTTGTTAGAAAAACCAATAACGAAATGAATAAGCTTGTAGTGGGCTTATGGAAAACATCTCAAGACTATGAGGTGCAAACCATCCAGTAATGGAAACCATTGATTTGATTGAGAGCACCAAAGAGATGAAAACTTCTTCCACCAAGAGGATAAAGAGCAAGCTTGGGTCATGCATAATCACCACAAAAAGCAACAACCCTTAAGGAAAGGCTTTAGGTGAAATCTGACACAAGATAACTCCAACGAAGAAGTTGATTGGTCGAAAAGATCTCTTGAACGAAGAGAAAATGATGGATTTAAAATACCTCATTCTTGACAACATATGAATCATGAAACATGAAGGAAATTGTCAAGAGTGACATATCACCATCTCACAAGATAAGGTAGGAATACTTGCACTTCGGAATGCGAGATGAAGAATGCTTGAACTCCTCAAAACAAAACATGTGTTGAGCACCATGTTTATCTTTGATTATAGCTTGGCAGATCATAACTTTGAAAGAAATCTTGAAGAACAATTCAAGAATGAATTAAATCCTTGATGAACCACCATGTAGAGCCTCCATGAAGAACTCCGGTAATAAAAGGATGATAAAAAGAAAGAGAAGTTGAAAACACAAGGTGAAGCCTTGCGATGATTTAGATGGAGCTTCGTGACGAGATAACCGAGAAAACTTGGAACTCCGTAAAAGGAAAAGATGAAACACTAGAACCGAGAATTACTTCATCATGAACAATCTCCGGAAGAAAAGAATTGAATCACCTCGAGGAAATAAGAATAAGATTTATTGTATGCTTATCCTTCATCAAATTAAATTGATGACAAGCAATGGATTTGGCATACTACTTATTCTCATTGAAAAATGATTACAGATAGAGATATAGCGCAAACTTGAGAAGGTATAGATGGAACCACCGGTGGGATTTGGAAACAACGAATGAATTAATTTATATGATAACAACGGAAGAGGAATGTTAAACGAACCACCGTAAGAATTGAAAATGAACATAGCAAAGGCACAATTCACTGGGAAGAATTGGAAAACGAATGAAGATACTTGAGGGGATTTAGATACAAGTGAACGAAGAGATCATGAGCTTATTAGAGAATATTTGAATGATGCACCGGTTAAATTTGGAGAACAAGAGTTGAAGGTTGAGAATGAGTAATATTCAGAAATGATGGCATTCGGATTATCAAGAAAGGAAGCAACTCCCGAAATGCTCCGGATGGTTGAGAAAAGGAATTTCCGACTAACGGAATAAGTCGAGAGGATAACAAGAAGTTAGAACCACGAATCTTCGGGAGAACGGGCAAGATTGAGATGTAAACTCTTCTTCGGTCTTCAAAATCCGAGAATGACGACGAGATGAGACACTCCAGAATGAAAAACAAAGAGGTTGAGCCAACACTGAAAATTAATTTGAATTTGATCTTGGAAAACATCTGACTGATGAGAATTCATTCTTACGTCAAACTTCGAAAGACTTCGGGAATCACTCCGGATAAATTAGAAGACTTAGATAAGATCCTGGGAAAATACATGTGGGTTAGGGCCCACTAAAAAGAAACACCGTTGAAATGATTACTTGAAAGGGAGATTGCACCGGTTAAATGGCTTGAATTAGATAACAACCTCGAAATAGCTAAAAAGGATTAAGAATAGAAACTTGAATCTTCTGAGATAATCTTAATTACTCCGGAGAAGAAAAGGAGGGAGGTGAATAATTAAGAGGTGCACCAAACATGACAAAGCAATTGACACGAGGAAAGGAATATGATGAATATTGAAAGCTTGAATTGGATCCACCGGAGAAGAAACAACAATGAAGGATGAACTTGAAACTGTTGAGCATCTTCATGGGAAATCACCGGATAAGAACATTGAAAGAAAAGAATGAAGAGACTTCCCACAAATAAAAGGATACATGATTAAAAAATCTGAGTCCTTGAAGAAAAAGGGTGGGAGGGCGGGAAAACAAAGGCAACTTGGGGACGGATGAAACGGATATCATTGAGAAAACTTAGAATTGATCTCAAAAATGTTGAAATGATCGGATCCACTTGAAGAGAAGCACGCCGGTTGGAAAAGAATTAACATGACGACCTCGATGGTCAAGAAGGATTAGTATTCACATAGCAATATGAGAACACTGTTTAGGAAAGGTATGGATTCAACATTTGACTTTGAAGCAACTCGAATACCACAAATAAAACAAAACAAAGGATTTGGCTTGCAGAATAAGCCGGAACAAACATATGATAGAGATTTCATCTGAAGTTTTCGTGGTGGGGCCCACACGGGCTCGATCGTACAGCACCATCATGTACAAGGTAGTGCACATGACATACGAAGTGTCCCCGAACCAGCATAGCCAAGGGCTCTTTAAGACACAACGAGACCATTGTAAAAAAGACCATGGATAGGCGGACCACTAGACGTCGAACCCCAATCTCATATCATGCATCTGTTGAAAAGATATTCTAGGAGCTACTTGAATTCCCACCTATAAACTCCCGAAACTTTCTAGTTATGCAATCTGGTGTTGGGGATATAGGGGAAGCAATATAACTCACCCAAACTAACAATACCTACATCCAAGTTGTATCCATCCATCAACACATAACCAAGAAACCTTCAGAAATCGTGTACCTCAACCTTCGAAAAGCATCTGTTATACGAGCTATGGCAATACTCCTGAACTCCCGCCCCAGTACTGGGTGGCGTCGAGGTTATCTCACCAACAATTGCATAAAAGAGATTTTCGATGTCGGCAAAACTCAGGTATTCCAGAACTGCCCTTGGAGCTCAACTCCCCGGGACACTGCCACAACCCCTAAATGTCAGGAGGCACCAAGAACAATGTTCTCATCATAAGAATATCAAAACGATCCCAAGATACCCGCGAGATCCTAAAAAAATTGGTGAAATTTGAGGAGAGGAAAGACAAAACATCTACGTCACGAGACCTCACCAGAGCGACGAAGGGGCTGAGGAGTAAAAAGAATCCTACTCTCCGATATATATAATCCTAAGACTCAAAATAGTTTTTTTTTCTAGACTCAACAACGGCCAACAATCAAGGGGGCTTCTATGGTCGGTCGAGGCTCTGATACCAACTTGTCACGCCCAATATGCGATACTATCCTAAAGAGGCTCGAAGGTCCCACCAAGGGTAGAACCGCATATTGATACGCTTTTGCAAGGTGGATATCATTACATCAACATTACATAATAGATGGGGATACATACAAGAGGCATACAATGCCACACGAATACAACATCATCATACATAAGAGCACCATCCGACTACGGATGAAACACAAACAGAAACTCAAACGACATCCACCCTGCTAGCCCAGGCTGCCGACCTGGAACCTATCCCCTGATCGAAGAAGAAGCAGAAGAAGAAATCCAAAACAAGCAAACATAGCCCTCGCGTCATGATCATCGCAACCACCTGTACCTACAACTGTTGTTGTAGTAATCTATGAGCCACGAGGACTCAGCAATCCCATTACCATGGGTATCAAGACTAGCAAAGCTTAATGGGTAAGGAAGGGGTAAAGTGGTGAGGTTGCAGCAGTGACTAAGCATATATGGTGTCTAACATACACAAATAAGAGCGAGAAGAGAGTAAATGGAATGGTCGTGAAGCTAGCAATGATCAAGAGGTGATCCTGAACTCCTACTTACGTCAAACATAACCCAAAACCGTGTTCACTTCCCGAACTCCGCCGAAAAGAGACCATCACGGCTACACACGCGGTTGATGCATTTTAATTCGTATCAGGTGTCAAGTTATCTACAACCGAACATTAAAAAATTCCCATCTGCCACATAACCGCGGGCACGGCTTTCGAAAGTTTATACCCTGCAGGGGTGTCCCAACTTAGCCCATGATAAGCTCTCGCGATCAATGAAGGATAAACCTTCTCCCAGGAAGACCCGATCAGACTCGAAATCCCGGTTTACAAGACATTTCGACAATGGTAAAACAAGACCAGCAAAGCCGCCCGATGCACTGACAATCCCGATAGGAGCTGCACATATCTCGTTCTCAGGGCAACACCGGATAAGTCAGGCTACGAGTAAAACCAGACCTCGAGTTTCCCCGAGGGGGCCCCGCAGGCTGCTCGGTTCGGACCAGCACTTAGAGAAGCACTGGCCCGGGGGGGCTAAAATAAAGATGACCCTCGAGAGAGCAACTCCCAAGGGAAAAGTAGGTGGTGGTGAGGCAAATGGTAAAATCAAGGTTGGGCCTTGCTGGAGGAGTTTTATTCAAAGCGAACTAACAAGTAGAGGATGCAGGGGAAGAAAACACCGGCAGCGAGGGATGCGGGGTCACGAGGCGGCGGCGCTCGGGCAGACGGGAGGAGCGGGCGTGAGGGCTTCCCTCCCTGGAACGAGGCGGAGGCGACGGGAACCTCCAGGAGCTCCATGGGCGGCAGGATTCCTGCAAAACGGCGGTGTCGCGACACCATCAGAGGGAGCGAGAGAGAAGAAATGGAGGAAGGAAGGAGAGGGGCGACGGGGCTGGTCATGCTGGTTGTCGAGGTCGCCGGAGCGGCTGGGTCACTGGAGCGGCGCGGTAGCGAGGCCATGGAGGTGCAGGCGACGGCGAGGAGGCGCTCGAGGTCGGAGGTGCAGGGTCGCGGGGATGGATCGAGGAGCTCGGCTCCTGGACGAAGGAAGGTTGGAGAGGAAGGGCACGGGGGACCCTGGTGCTTCGGTGGCTTGCGGTCAAGACGAAGCAGAGGCAGGGGCTCCTGCTCGTGGCCGAAAACACGGGAGGTGGTCGGAGGCCGCGGGTTTAAGGGAGGAGGATCGGAGATGGATGGTGGTTGGCTCGGTGCTGAAACCAAGGGAGAGAGTGGCGGCGGCGTGGGGATTTGGTGGAGATTGGACAGGCTAGGGCTAGGGTTGGACAGTTTAAATAGTAAGAGGGTTTTGGTTAGGGGTAATCGAACACTCCGATTTACATCAGGCGGTCGAGATAAAAAGGTTAAGAGAGATCAAATAATAAACCGAAGATATTAGAGGGATGTTTGGAGATGATCCGAATCCAACGGTGACGACAGACCGGTTCGGGTTCGGGTAAGTTTCAGACGCGCGCAAGGAGTTTTGACGAAAGGCCAATGAAGACAAAGCGGTCAGAGAGAGGGTGACGAAGGCAAGGGAAGAAACGGCAACGACGAACGAATGCAAGTTTTAAAACATGACAGCAACGGAGTGCCGATGCAATGTGAATGATGCGATGATGAATGCAACAAATAAATAAAACACACAGCGACAATGAAGAAAATGGAAGGCGTCTGAAGCGTCGGTCTCGGGGCATTACAGCTTGCTCTTGCGCTTCAGCTTCGCCACGGCGGCTTGGTTGGTGAGCTCGTCCTCGAACAAAGGCTCCCCTTCGATGTCGCACTCGTCCTCTTCCTCTTGCCCGTAGTCCTCCAGAAACTCGTGGTCGAGAGGGAAGCCACCCATGTCCAGGCCGACCTGATCACGCATGAAGGCCGCCTGATCTTCATTGTAGCCAGCGAACGGCGTGAGCGCCCCTCGCCCGTCCTGGCTTTGTGTCTCGTCAGGATCGTAGCCAGCGGCCTGCGCACCACCCTCGAAGATCATGTTCTGCATGTAGTCCTCGTCGCCGGCGGCCGGCATTCTATCAAATAGGTTGCGTGCGCCCGGCAGCACGTCAGCTGGCATCTGCCGCGCGCGTTTCCTCGCGCCTCCGGATGACGAGCCACCGGCCACCGGTGTAGCGTTGAGGTCGATGGGCGTGGAAGGCGCGACCATGCTCACCTCGGGCGCGCACTCCCCGGAGAGGCGGGAGGCCTGCGGGTAGACGTGAAAGCCGGGCATCAGGGTGCAAGCCGACATGCGGGGCGAGTCAGGTAGCACCATCCGAGGAAATGCATATGAGCCGGTGCTGGCCACGGCCACGACGGCGTTAACGAGGCCGTGCTGGCTAGGGTTTAACCCTAGCATATAGAGCCCCTCCCTCGTTGCCGCCGCAATGCGGGCGTTGGTGACCTCCTGCTGCGCGGCGGCGGCGACGGCGGCCGTCGCGATGACTTCATCCCTCGTGTCCGCCGCGTGCCTCCAGTCCTTCCTCTTGGGCGACTCCCTTGCCCGTTGTTCGGACGTCGGCGCCTTCTTCGGCTTGGGCACGGCGGTCTTGCGGGGGGCGCGAGGCTTGCCTTTGCCGGAGGGGGCGGTCGGCAGCCGGACGAGGCGAGGGAGGCGAGGCCGGCGTCGGCGTCGAGGTCGTCGTCCATGGCGGTGATGGACCGGGAGCGCACGCGGGCGGGAGGGTTTCTGGGGGGGTGGAGAAAAATGGTGGAAGCTGCCACCACCAGCGTGCTCGGAGGAGGAGAAGGCGCGCGCGCGTCCGCCTCTGTCCGCGCCGACGTAAATCCGGCTCAAAAATGGAACGGAAATGGGTCGGCAGACGGACGCCAAGCGGAAGCGCGTCCGTTTGGGTCGGCGCATTGAGCCGATTTTTGTGTCCGCGCCGATCCAAACGGACGCCTGCGGATAAAATGGGTCACCACGCTGGAGTTGCTCAAAGAGGCCAAGACATGTATGTCATCAGTTCGTTGTGCATTGCCACCGTATGGTGTGTCTCCTGTTGCCCTTGGTCGACAAAGGGGCTTCCCAGCCTGCCATGTGAAGTTTCCCCTTCTTCCCCACGCTGCCCACATCCACCTAGCTCCATTATCTTATCTTTTTTTTTTCGAAACGGAGGCAAAAGCTTTGCCTCATTCATTAATTAAGAAAGAAAGAGTTTGTTACAAGTCACTCAATACACGGCATGAGATCACTCTCGTAAAATAAGAGACCCTAATTTTTTTGCACCAGCGATGACCCAAAGGTTTGCCTCAGTATCGATGGAGTCAAGCAATGTAGGTGGAGGGGCACACTTTTGCTTGAAGACCCTTGCGTTTCGCTCATTCCAGACGGTCCATTATCTTATCTTGTGTAGTTGATCGGGTAACCTACAGGAAGAGAATCGCAGACAAAGACGAGGTGGAATCCTAACCATGTGTCGCCTCGACGACTCTCATCTCATGGCTGGTGAGTGGTGACACGGTTGAGGTTCATAGTACGTGTCCCCCGCAAAAAAAAAAAGAGGTTCATAGTACGTAGTAGTATAGGACAGGTTGGTTCATCTTTATCCGTATGCTGTAGGAATAGGAGTAGGAGCTAGTGATTCCTTCCCCCGTTCAAAAGGAATGAGGTGGTGATGGATGCTGCTGACCTCAAGCCTGGCTCGCAGTTCAACTCCGTCCAAGTTGACAGAAAAAAGAAATGGTGCTGGGTCTCTTTTGGCACAACTCAGACTACCCTTTTGTTCGTCCATGAGGTTAAAAGAACTGGTTTACAACATCCTGTACTTATAGGTCTAGGACCAGTTGTTATCACAATGGAGGTCTCATAGCTAAAGTGGGTGATCCTGAGGTCGAGAGTTCGAGCCTCTCTCACCCCATTTATTTTTTCATTTTTTTGTGACTGCGTATTTTATTTTTTATCTTGCATTTCTTTCTTTCTCTGCAGTGTTCCTCTCTCAAGCAAAAGCAGAAGCAGTCAACAGAGTTGCTACTAGTCCATCAGACACTGACCCAATCTGGTTGCGAGTCGCTGATCAGATACTCCCTCCGTTCCAAAATATAGCGTGTCCTCGGTTTCCGTGCTTCAACTTTGACCATTAATTTAATCAACAAGACCGACTGCGGCGGGCGAAAAAATTATACCAATGAATTCGTATTCAAAAAAAGTTTTTAATTATATAATTTTTGATCCCGCCGCAGTCGGTCTCGTGGGTTAAATTTATGGTCAAAGTTGAACCTCGAAAAACGTGGGCGCGCTATATTTTGGAACGGAGGGAGTATTGCATCTGGAGGGAGGAAAGGAAAAACAGCCATCTTCTCGACCAATTACTGCATCTTGTCCATTGATCAGCGTGTAGGGGCGGGGTGAAATATAAAGCGTTTTCTTTTTCCATTATTAAAATAAGGTCGGAGTCCGTTGTCCTGGACGTAAGAGAAAAAGGGAGAATAAAAGGTGGAGTCTTTTCTGGCTTTGATTATTGGGGGCAAGCAAGTTGCGCAAGTGGATGAGCGAGTGTCAGGTCCATGTCCGTCTGAAAGACAGCGCCATGTGAAACGCCATCCATCGCTAGGCCTTCAATGCTTCTGTCGTCGTCTCGATCGTCTCGGCTCCGACGCCGGCGCCGGGCGCCCACCACCACCACCATCAATGCAACCCAGGGCCTGCCTGCCCCCATTGCTGCCGATCAGCAAACCTCCGCTGATGGTGCCGCGCTGCGTCTCTTCAGAAGCTTGTCAACGTGATATGCCGATGTTGATCAGAGGGGGGGAGAGAGAATCTGAATTAGGGCGATGTACTATATGGAACTGGAAACGGGAGGGAGATCTAGTCATTGTTCCTTTTCTTTCTCGTGATGATGCCAAATTGACAATGGGGCAAGGGGATTGGTGGAGGGGGAACCCCACTAATGGCCAGTGGAGCACCTAATTTGCATTAGTGAGCTCTTTGGTGACCTGCAACTTTCGTTTTTTCACTTGTAGTAAGTTCCAAACTGATTTGTCTCTGGAAAGGAGGAGGCGGACAGATTGATTGAAAAGAAAAAAAGAAAAGAAAAGAAGATGCTCGCTGGGACTCTTGAGCATCTTGCATTCTTGCTGCTACTGTACTGGCTTTTTCCTTCCATGTCTGAATCTTTAAGCACCAGCATAGCAGTAGCAATGGATTTGATCATGAAAAATATGAGTAAAAACTTGCTTGGCAATAGCATTCATCACATGATATGGATGGCTTCTGGAAGGCTGGGCTAACACAAATGGATCACATGACATGACTGCTACAGTCGCTGATAACATATTCAGATATGCACAAACTGGACATAAATTCACCAAATTTTGTAGTGTGGCCTGGGAAAATGGAAGTGTTGTTTTCTACTCCAGGGAACTAGAGAAGCAACAAGTGTCGATCGCCGCTGTGTTTTCATGCCGGTTCCAAACAGAAACAATGATGCATGCATCCCGGAGCACACGCAACAGAAAAACATGACAAGAAAGAGACAAAAACCACACCCACTAAACAAGCATCTCAAGACAATCAATCACAGTAACATCGTTCCAGCCTCTACAGTTTAGAGCACTCCTAGTTTCTTTTCGTTTCCATTTAACATTATTATCATCATCATCGATCAGCAGGTAGTACTAATTCTTCTTCATCATCATTATTGATCAACAAGTGCTAATTCATCATCATCATCATTGATCAACAAGGGCTAGAGTATGAATCAAGCTAATGAACATTGAGTAGTACTGCTATAAGTGATAAGCTGGCTTGATCATCTAGCAGTAGCGAGCTATGAATCACGGACATGCAAAGTTGAATTCCAATTGCAAGCACGACAGAAAGGTGAAAGAATTCCAAAGGAAAGGAAAAGAAAGGGGATGGAGGAGTCCATGGAAAGAGTTTTATTACAGGCAGCACCTCAGGAATCACACCTATTCGAAGCCCCTGCATGCGTCAATTCGAAGCAACCCCCTCCCGAGAAAAAGCAAAGCGTATCACAGCATCCGGCCGCCGTTATTCTGCCGGCGGCGCGGTCGTGGCCGCGGCGGCGGCGTTGGCCTCGGCCACGGACTTGAGCTTCTGGAGGTTGAGCCTGACGACAGTGTCCGCGAAGAGGCGCGTGTCCTCCTCGCTGTTGCCGTCGGGGACGTCGACGACGTATGACTCGAGGACGACGGTGCAGATCTCAGCGGGCGCGGCCGGGGAGAGTTCGGAGACGGTGGTGACGGACCGGTAGTTGCGGAGGCGGTGCTCGCCGCCGGTGATGGTGAAGCCGAAGGCCCTGCGCGCGTCGTCGAGGAGGTCGAGGCGCTCGGTGCTGGTGCTGGCGGGGAGGCCGGAGATGACGCTGACCTCGCGGAGGCGGCCCGGGCGGAGCTCGTCGCCGGCCTCGGGGTCCGGGCGGAGCGCGCAGCTGCGGATGAAGTGTTTGTACACCTGGGGGCAGTCGAAGCGGCGGACGATGGCCCAGACGGCTGCTGGCGGCGCCTCGATACGCTGCGCGACGAGGGAGGAGCATTGGCCTGGCCCCACGGCGTACCGGTGGTACGCCTCCACCGTGGGCAGCAGCTGCGCGTACTCCGCGGCCGTCAGCCCAAGCCCCGCCGGTACCTCCGGCTCCGCTGCCGCTGCCGCCGCCACAGGCTGCTGCTCCATCGATTGGACTCGACTCAACGCGGTCGGGTGGGGTGGGGTGGGGTGGGATGGGATGCGTGCGAGAGAGAGGCTTGGAGCAGGGAGAGATGAAGGGGAGCCTTGCGGGAGTGAGCTGCCTGCTAGTACATTTAATACTACTCTATCTAGCAGTAGACGCTGAAGCGAGATGGGGAATTGGGACCAGGACTTTCTCTCTCTACTCTCTCTCTCTCTCTTGGTCTACGACCCCTTTTCACTCTAGGGAATCAAAAAATGTTTTTTTATGCATATTCTCTCTTCGGATTTACTTAACTGTCTTTGCTTAAAACTACAGGAACAACACTTTGATGTGTTTTTTTAGCAGAAATCTTTTTCTAAACTAAGAGCATCTCCTAAAAAATAAAAAATAGAAGAGCATCTCCTAAAAGATTAATGGACTATTTTTACTCCACTAAATTTTGATTGTACATAACTGATCTCCTAAATTTAGTGGAGTAATTTATTTTATCAAATTCATTTCATTTCTGGCCACCGAAATAACTTCACTACTTTTTTATTTTACTAAACGCCATCTTAAAACATAGTAGTACATGATTCACCAATTCTTCGCCAAGAGAACCGATAAAAAAACTAGAACCACAATTATGCACTTTAATAGAAATCCCATCACATAAATTTTTTGAGCAAACCGTAGCAACAAGAACTCACCCCATCCTTTTTCACTCCTGAAGAACACCCATGCTGGATGCTTCTGCGTGCTCGAAACTTGGTGCAACACTAGCCGTGGGCAGTGGTCACACTTGATGACCGACAGCGAGGAGCTGACGTAGCTGCTGGGCTAGTGCCAAGCCCGTCCGACGGCCGTCGGGCGTGGCTGTGATGGTGGCCAGTCGACGAGTGAGATCCAAGCAATTAGAGAAGGAGGAGATATCGATATGCGGCGCGAAGTCGTTGCATAGGCTATGCGGTTCGATACCCATCCAATCCATGAAGAAAGGCGACGGGGCCGGTGGCTGGATGCGTCAAATCTGGCGCCGAGGGCGAGAGCCGTAGATCCGCCGATTTATGTGCCAGTGACGACAAGAGAAGCCCAAATCTCAGTGACGAGGAATGCATCGGGTCCTACAGAGCGTCAATGTTGGCAGGTGGTGGTCGGCGGAGGTAGGAAGAGTGGTGATGTCGCTTGAAGCTACGTCGGTATTTTCCCAAAGAGGAAGTGTCGTGGTGGGCGCACGGCAGATACCAAGGGATGGCTAAAGAGAGGAGGAGGCTCGATGGCACCGGTGGGCTCCAGAGGCGAGGTCGGCATGAGCGAGCGAGGGATGCAAGACATACCCAGGTTTGGAGCTCTCCGGAGAGATAACACCCCTAGTCCTGCCGAGGTTAGTTTATATGCTGTGGTACAGAGTTGCTCCTAGAGCTGTTTGGAGGAAGAAGGAAGGCAGGCCAAGGCTTAGGCTGTTCCCTCTCCCTGGATTGTGTGTGTGGATGTGTGTTCTACTGATCGCTTCGCCCCCGTGCATGGAGGCCTCCTGGGGGGTTTTATAGGTCAACCCCCCAGGGTTACAACGGTAAAGTTACAAGGTCGTGGGGCCGGGTTGTCATCGTCCGGGAAGCCGGTGCTGGGACCCACCGGGTGTCAGAGCTCGCCGGGCGAGGACCCCATGTGCCAGGCGGCACTGTTGTCTGTCTTGTCGGACGTCACGGAGTGGCCGGGTCGAGTCGGCTACAGTGGCACTCCGCCCGGACGTCGTCTGCAATCGTCAGCAGTAACGACGAGCGCGTTATAGCTGTTGGGGAACGTAGCAGAAATTCAAAAATTTTCCTACGCAACACCAAGATCTATCTATGGAGAGACCAGCAACGAGTAGAAAGGGGAGTGCATCTACATACCCTTGTAGATCGCTAAGCGGAAGCGTTCAAGTGAACGGGGTTGATGGAGTCGTACTCGTCGTGATTCAGATCACCGATGATCCTAGTGCCGAACGGACGGCACCTCCGCGTTCAACACACGTACAGCCCGGTGACGTCTCCCACGCCTTGATCCAGCAAGGAGAGAGGGAAAGGTTGAGGAAGACTCCATCCAACAGCAGCACAACGGCGTGGTGGTGGTGGAGGAGCGTGGCAATCCCGCAGGGCTTCGCCGAGCACCTACGGGAGAGGAGATGTGTCACGGGAGGGAGAGGGAGGCAACCAAAGGCCTAAGGTCTGATTGCTCCTCCTTTTCCCCACTATATATAGGGCCAAGGGAGAGGGGAAGGGCGCAGCCTTGCCCCCTCCTCCAAGGAAGGGGTGCGGCTAAGGATGGGGAGGAGTCCATCCTCCCCAAGGCACCTCGGAGGTGCCTTCCCCCTTTAGGACTCTTCCCTTTTTCCTTTATCTTGGTGCATGGGCCTCTAGGGGCTGGTGCCCTTGGCCCATGTAGGCCAAGGCGCACCCCCTACAGCCCATGTGGCCCCCCGGGGCAGGTGGCCCCACCCGGTGGGCCCCCGGGACCCTTCCGGTGGTCCCGGTACAATACCGATGACCCCGAAACTTGTCCCGATGGCCGAAACAGGACTTTCTATATATAAATCTTTACCTCCGGACCATTCCGGAACTCCTCGTGACGTCCGGGATCTCATCCGGGACTCCGAACAACATTCGGTAACCACATACAAGCTTCCTTTATAACCCTAGCGTCATCGAACCTTAAGTGTGTAGACCCTACGGGTTCGGGAGACATGCAGACATGACCGAGATGTTCTCCGGTCAATAACCAACAGCGGGATCTGGATACCCATGATGGCTCCCACATGTTTCACGATGATCTCATCGGATGAACCACGATGTCAAGGACTCAATCGATCCCGTATTCAATTCCCTTTGTCTATCGGTATGTTACTTGCCCGAGATTCGATCGTCGGTATACCGATACCTTGTTCAATCTCGTTACCGGCAAGTCACTTTACTCGTTCCGTAACACATCATCCCGTGATCAACTCCTTGGTCACATTGCGCATATGATGATGTCCTACCGAGTGGGCCCAGAGATACCTCTCCGTTTTCACGGAGTGACAAATCCCAGTCTCGATCCGCATAAAACAATAGATACTTTCAGAGATACCTGTAGTGCACCTTTATAGTCACCCAGTTACGTTGTGACGTTTGATACACCCAAAGCACTCCTACGGTATCCAGGAGTTATACGATCTCATGGTCAAAGGAAGAGATACTTGACATTCGCAAAGCTCTAGCAAATGAACTACTCGATCTTTTGTGCTAGTCTTAGGATTGGGTCTTGTCCATCACATCATTCTCCTAATGATGTGATCCCGTTATCAACGACATCCAAATGTCCATAGCCAGGAAACCATGACTATCTGTTGATCACAACGAGCCAGTCAACTAGAGGCTCACTAGGGACATATTGTGGTCTATATATTCACACGTGTATTACGATTTCCGGATAATACAGTTATAGCATGAATAAAAGACAATTATCATGAACAAGGAAATATAATAATAACACTTTTATTATTGCCTCTAGGGCATATTTCCAACAGTCTCCCACTTGCACTAGAGTCAATAATCTAGTTCACATTGTCATGTGATTAACACTCACAGGTCACATCGCCATGTGACTAATACCCAAGAGTTTACTAGAGTCAGTAGTCTAGTTCACATCACTATGTGATTAACACTCAATGAGTTTTATGTTTGATCATGTTGCTTGTGAGAGAGGTTTTAGTCAACGGGTCTGAACCTTTCAGATCCGTGTGTGCTTTACAAATCTCTATGTCATCTCCTAGATGCAGCTACCACGCTCTATTTGGAGCTATTCCAAACAACTGTTCTACTTGGAGCTATTCTAAATTATTGCTCCATTATATGTATCCGGTCTCTCTACTCAGAGCTATCCGGATAGGTGTTAAGCTTGCATCGACGTAACCTTTACGACGAACTCTTTTACCACCTCCATAATCGAGAAAAATTCCTTAGTCCACTAGTTACTAAGGATAACTTTGACCGCTGTCCTATGATCCATTGATGGATCACTCTTGTACCCCTTGACTGACTCATGGCAAGGCACACTTTCAGGTGCGGTACACATCACGGCATACTGAAGAGCCTATGTCTTAAGCATAGGAGACGACCTTCGTCCTTTCTCTCTATTCCGCCGTGGTCAAGCTTTAGGTCTTAACTTCGTACCTTACAACTCAGGCAAGAACTCCTTCTTTGACCGATCCATCTTGAATACCTTCAAGATCATGTCAAGGTATGTGCTCATTTGAAAGTACTATTAAGCTTTTGATCTATCCTTATAGATCTTGATGCTCAATGTTCAAGTAGCTTAATCCAGGTTTTCTATTGAAAAACACCTTTCAAATAACCCTATATGCTTTCTAGAAATTCTACATCATTTCTGATCAACAATATGTCAATAACATATACTCATCAGAAATTCTATAGTGCTCCCACTCACTTCTTTGGAAATACAAGTTTCTCATAAACTTTGTACAAACCCAAAATCTTTGATCATCATCAAAGCATACATTCCAACTCCGAGATGCTCACTCCAGTCCTTAGAAGGATCGCTGGAGCTAGCATACCTTTTAGCATCCTTAGGATCGACAAAACTTTTCTGATTGTATTGCATACAACCTTTCCTTACGAAAACTAGTAAGGAAACTTGTCCTGACATCCATCTGCCAGATTTCATAAATGCAGCTAATGCTAACATGAATCCGACGGACTTTAAGCATCGCTACGGATGAGAAAAACTCATCGTAGTCAACTCCTTGAACTTGTGAAAAACTTTTCGCCACAAGTTGAGCTTCATGGACGGTGACATTACCATCCACGTCCGTCTTCTTCTTAAAGATCCATTTATCTTAATGGCTTGCCGATCATCGGGCAAGTCCACCAAAGTCCATGCTTTGTTCTGATATATGGATACTATCTCGGATTTCATGGCTTCTAACCATTTGTCGGAATTCGGGCCCACCATCGCTTCTCCATAGCTCGTAGGTTCATTGTTGTCTAGCAACATGACCTTCAAGACAGGATCACCTTACCACTCCAAAGTAGTACGTGTCCTTGTCGTCCTACAAGGTTCGGCAGTGACTTGATCCGAAGCTTCATGATCACTATCATAAGCTTCCACTTCAATTGGTGTAGGTGCCACAGGAACAACTTCCTGTGCCCTGCCACACACTAGTTGAAGAGACGGTTCAATAACCTCATCAAGTTTCCACCATCCTCCCACTCAATTCTTTCGAGAGAAACCTTTCCTCGAGAAAGGACCCGATTCAAGAAAAAATCCATATTGCTTTCGGATCTGAATTAGGAGGTATACCCAACTGTTTTGGGTGTCCTATGAAGATGCATTTTATCCGCTTTGGGTTCGAGCTTAATCCTGAAACTTTTTCACATAAGCGTCGCAGCCCCAAACCTTTAAGAAACGACAACTTAGGTTTCTCTAAACCATAATTCATACGGTGTCATCTCATCGGAATTACGTGGTGCCCTATTTAAAGTGAATGTGGTTGTCTCTAATGCCTAACCCATGAACGATAGTGGTAATTCGATAAGAGACATCATGGTACGCACCATATCCAATAGGGTGCAACTATGATGTTCGGACACACCATCAAACTATGGTGTTCCAGGCGGTATTTAATTGTGAAACAATTTCCACAATGTCTTAATTGTGTGCCAAAACTCGTAACTCAGATATTCATCTCTATGATCATATCATAGATATTTTATCTTCTTGTCACAATGATCTTCTACTTCACTCTGAAATTACTTGAACTATTCAATAATTCAGACTTGTGTTTCATCAAGTAAATATTCTCAACATCTACTCGAATCATCTGTGAAGTAAGATCATAATGATATTCACTGCATGCCTCAGCACTCATTGGACTGCACACATCAAAATGTGTTGCTTCCAATAAGTTGCTATCTTGTTCCATTTTACTGAAACCGAGGCTTTTCAGTCATCTTGCCTAAGTGGTATGATTTGCATATCTCAAGTGATTCAAAATCAAGTGAGTTCAAACGGTCCATTTGCATGGAGTTTCTTCATGCATATACACCAATAGACATGGTTCGCATGTCTCAAACTTTTCAAAAACGAGTGAGTCCAAAGATCCATCAACATGGAGCTTCTTCATGCGTTTTATACCATTATGACTTACATGGCAGTGCCACAAGTAAGTGGTACTATCATTACTATCTTATATCTTTTGGCATGAAAATGTGTATCACTACGATCGAGATTCAATAAACCATTCCTTTAGGTGCATGACCATCGAAGGTATTATTCAAATAAATAGAGTAACCATTATTCTCCTTAAATGAATAACCGTATTGCGATAGACATAATCCAATCATGTCTATGCTCAACGCAAACACCAAATAACAATTATTTAGGTTTAACACCAATCTCTTTGGTAGAGGGAGCGTGCGATGCTTGATCATATCAAGCT
This sequence comes from Triticum aestivum, assembly GCF_018294505.1. Classification (NCBI taxonomy): domain Eukaryota; kingdom Viridiplantae; phylum Streptophyta; class Magnoliopsida; order Poales; family Poaceae; genus Triticum; species Triticum aestivum. The sequence goes on along the minus strand of NC_057795.1, from coordinate 379,700,266 downwards.
TGGAAAAACTTCCAACACATATCGTCAGCTCACCTTTAGCTAGTCTCCGTTTATTCCGTAGCCTTTATTTCGAGTTACTAACACTTAGCAACCGAACCGGTATCTAATACCCTGGTGCTACTAGGAGTACTAGTAAAGTACACATTAACATAATGTATATCCAATATACTTCTATCGACCTTGCCAGCCTTCTCATCTACCAAGCATCCAGGGTAATCTTGCTCCAGTGGTTGTTCCCCTTATTACAGAAGCACTTAGTCTCGGGTTTGGGTTCAACCTCGGGTTTCTTCATTGGTGCAGCAGCTGATTTGCCATTTCATGAAGTATCCCTTTGTTCCCTTGCCCTTCTTGAAACTAGTGGTTTCACCAACCATCAACAATTGATGCTCCTTCTTGATTTCTACTTTCGCGATGTCAAACAACGCGAATACCTCAAGGATCATCATCTCTATCCTTGATATGTTATAGTTCATCACGAAGCTCTAGCAACTTAATGACTTTGGAGAACCATCACTATCTCATCTGGAAGATCAACTCCCACTCAGTTCAAGTGATTGTTGCACTCAGACAATCTGAGCACAAGCTCAACGATTGAGCTTTTCTCTCTTAGTTTGCAGGTTAAGAAAATCGTCGGAGGTCTCATACCTCTTGACGTGGGCACGAGCCTGAAATCCCAATTTCAGCCCTCGAAACATCTCATATGTTCCGCGACGTTTCGAAAACGTCTTTGGTGCCTATACTCTAAACCATTTAACTGAACTATCACGTAGTTATCAAAACGTGTATGTTCGATGTTCGAAACATCCACAAACGACGTTTGGGGTTCAGCACACTAAGCGGTGCATTAAGGACATAAGCTTTCTACTGTCCGCATAATTGCTACTTTCAACTTTCAACTATATTTTCTCTAGGAACATATCTAAAACAGTAGAACTAAAGCGCGAGCTTACGACATAATTTGCAACAGGTCTTTTGACTATGTTCAGGATAATTAAGTTCATCTTATGAACTCCCACTCAGATAGACATCCCTCTAGTCATCTAAGTGATTACATGATCCGAGTCAAACTAGGCCGTGTCCGATCATCACGTGAGACGGACTAGTCATCATCGGTGAACATCTTCATGTTGATCGTATCTTCTATACGACTCATGCTCGACCTTTCGGTCTCCGTGTTCCGAGGCCATGTCTGTACATGCTAGGCTCGTCAAGTTAACCCTAAGTGTTTTCGCTGTGTAAAACTGTCTTACACCCGTTGTATGTGAACGTAAGAATCTATCACACCCGATCATCACGTGGTGCTTCGAAACGACGAACTGTAGCAACGGTGCACAGTTAGGGGAGAACACTTCTTGAAATTTTAATGAGGGATCATCTTATTTACTACCGTCGTTCTAAGTAAACAAGATGCATAAACATGATAAACATCACATGCAATCAAATAAGAGTAGTGACATGATATGGCCAATATCATATAGCTCCTTTGATCTTCATCTTCGGGACTCCATGATCATCTTGTCACCGGCATGACACCATGATCTCCATCATCATGATCTCCATCATCGTGTCTTCATGAAGTTGTCACGCCAACGACTACTTCTACTTCTATGGCTAACGCGTTTAGCAATAAAGTAAAGTAGTTTACATAGCGTTCTTTAATGACACGCAGGTCATACAAAAAATAAAGACAACTCCTATGGCTCCTGCCGGTTGTCATACTCATCGACATGCAAGTCGTGAATCCTATTACAAGAACATGATCAATCTCATACATCACATATATCATTCATCACATTCTTCTTGGCCATATCACATCACATAGCATACCCTGCAAAAACAAGTTAGACGTCCTCTAATTGTTGTTGCATGTTTTACGTGGCTGCTATGGGTTTCTAGCAAGAACGTTTCTTACCTACGCAAAGACCACAACGTGATATGCCAATTGCTATTTACCCTTCATAAGGACCCTTTTCATCGAATCCGATCCGACTAAAGTAGGAGAGACAGACACCCGCTAGCCACCTTATGCATCTAGTGCATGTCAGTCGGTGGAACCAGTCTCACGTAAGAGTACGTGTAAGGTCGGTCCGGGCCGCTTCATCCCACGATGCCGCCGAATCAAGATAAGACTAGTAACGGCAAGCATATTGAACAATATCGACGCCCACAACTACTTTGTGTTCTACTCGTGCAAAGAATCTACGCAATAGACCTAGCTCTGATACCACTGTTGGGGAACGTAGCAGAAATTCAAAAATTTTCCTACGCAACACCAAGATCTATCTATGGAGAGACCAGCAACGAGTAGAAAGGGGAGTGCATCTACATACCCTTGTAGATCGCTAAGCGGAAGCGTTCAAGTGAACGGGGTTGATGGAGTCGTACTCGTCGTGATTCAGATCACCGATGATCCTAGTGCCGAACGGACGGCACCTCCGCGTTCAACACACGTACAGCCCGGTGACGTCTCCCACGCCTTGATCCAGCAAGGAGAGAGGGAGAGGTTGAGGAAGACTCCATCCAACAGCAGCACAACGGCGTGGTGGTGGTGGAGGAGCGTGGCAATCCCGCAGGGCTTCGCCGAGCACCTACGGGAGAGGAGATGTGTCACGGGAGGGAGAGGGAGGCAACCAAAGGCCTAAGGTCTGATTGCTCCTCCTTTTCCCCACTATATATAGGGCCAAGGGAGAGGGGAAGGGCGCAGCCTTGCCCCCTCCTCCAAGGAAGGGGTGCGGCTAAGGATGGGGAGGAGTCCATCCTCCCCAAGGCACCTCGGAGGTGCCTTCCCCCTTTAGGACTCTTCCCTTTTTCCTTTATCTTGGTGCATGGGCCTCTAGGGGCTGGTGCCCTTGGCCCATGTAGGCCAAGGCGCACCCCCTATAGCCCATGTGGCCCCCCGGGGCAGGTGGCCCCACCCGGTGGGCCCCCGGGACCCTTCCGGTGGTCCCGGTACAATACCGATGACCCCGAAACTTGTCCCGATGGCCGAAACAGGACTTCCTATATATAAATCTTTACCTCCGGACCATTCCGGAACTCCTCGTGACGTCCGGGATCTCATCCGGGACTCCGAACAACATTCGGTAACCACATACAAGCTTCCTTTATAACCCTAGCGTCATCGAACCTTAAGTGTGTAGACCCTACGGGTTCGGGAGACATGCAGACATGACCGAGATGTTCTCCGGTCAATAACCAACAGCGGGATCTGGATACCCATGATGGCTCCCACATGTTTCACGATGATCTCATCGGATGAACCACGATGTCAAGGACTCAATCGATCCCGTATTCAATTCCCTTTGTCTATCGGTATGTTACTTGCCCGAGATTCGATCGTCGGTATACCGATACCTTGTTCAATCTCGTTACCGGCAAGTCACTTTACTCGTTCCGTAACACATCATCCCGTGATCAACTCCTTGGTCACATTGCGCATATGATGATGTCCTACCGAGTGGGCCCAGAGATACCTCTCCGTTTTCACGGAGTGACAAATCCCAGTCTCGATCCGCATAAAACAATAGATACTTTCAGAGATACCTGTAGTGCACCTTTATAGTCACCCAGTTACGTTGTGACGTTTGATACACCCAAAGCACTCCTACGGTATCCAGGAGTTATACGATCTCATGGTCAAAGGAAGAGATACTTGACATTCGCAAAGCTCTAGCAAATGAACTACTCGATCTTTTGTGCTAGTCTTAGGATTGGGTCTTGTCCATCACATCATTCTCCTAATGATGTGATCCCGTTATCAATTGCATCCAAATGTCCATAGCCAGGAAACCATGACTATCTGTTGATCACAACGAGCCAGTCAACTAGAGGCTCACTAGGGACATATTGTGGTCTATGTATTCACACGTGTATTACGATTTCCGGATAATACAGTTATAGCATGAATAAAAGACAATTATCATGAACAAGGAAATATAATAATAACACTTTTATTATTGCCTCTAGGGCATATTTCCAACAATAGCCACGCCGGCCTCGGTCAGCAGGGTAGGTGGGGCATTGTTGCCATGCCCCTGTCGGTCAGAGGAGTTGGTAGGGCATTGTTGCCTCGCTCATCTCTGAATGGAGACTCATCCCATCGTACGACTGGGATGGGACGGGAGCTGACCTGTGGCCGGGTGGAGGAAAACGCCACGGGGAAGGTAGCTTGTTAGGGAAGCCTTGATGCACCGGGTTCTGCTGGCTTGCGCCAACCGGTAGGGCCGATTTGCCGTCTTGGTTGTGATGAAGAGTTCGACCGGGTCGAGGGACTTGGCCAGGTGCAAGCCGGGCTGAGGGGCGATGCTGGCCCCGATGTTTTTGAAAAAGATCTGGATTCCGTTGACTGCCCGGGGTTCATCCCCCCAACAGTAGTCCCCGAAGTTGTGAAGGTCCGCCGGCTTCGAGTGGGTGGGCCTTCGCAGTTTCCCCTTGAACGGACGCTTTGTTAAGGCATATCTCTCTCTATGTAGTTTTGGTGATTGATGACAACGCCTTTGCAGACTAATCGTGTGCTTTGAGCATTTCAGGGATTCATCCTTTGGCACGAGACGATTCCTTCCCCTCGGAGTTTTAATCGAAGACGGTGTAGCTCTTTCATTTCAATTTTGGTGGACTTGTTTCGTAGGAGTCACCATACTATCAAGAGGGGGTCCGCATTGGTAAGGCTAGGGTGGAATCAACACGTACACATCCTCTTCGCACCCACAGAGCCTTCCTGCTTCGATGGAGGTTCCTTTTCTCTCCTCTGAGTATGTTTTGGTCTCAGCGGTAGTACCGCGGACCCCAGCGATAGTACCACTCAAGAGCCACAGGCGGCAGTACCACTCTGCAGTGGTAGTACCGCCTGGGGGTCCTCAGCCGTAGTACCACTACGGTACCGGTCTCCTACCGCCTCGACTCGGGGGGTCGCCTCTCATGTCGGATTGTGTGGCACTAAGCAGCGGCAGTAGAAGCTGTAGTACCGCTCGCGAACGGTAGTACCTCCCTACCACCGCGGCTAGTACCGCCCTGGGTCTGATTCCTGCTCATATTCTAGCCCTCCCAGTCTGCGCGGCAGTACCGCGAGGGGGAGCGGTAGTACCGCTGGTCCCAGCGGTAGTACCACTGCCCGCTGCGGTAGTACCGCCCTCTGCGGGGCTGTTTTGGGGGGTAACGGTTGGATTGTTCCCCCTCTATAAAAGGAGGTCTTCTTCTCCAAAGTTGACTTACCTCTTCCCCCAAGCTCCATTGATGCTCTAAGCTCCATTTTCGCCCAATCTCTCTCCCTAGCCAATCAAACTTGTTGATTCTTTATGGATTGGTTGAGAAGGCCCCGATCTACACTTCCACCAAGAGAAATTTGTTTCCCCCCACTAATACCTTGCGGATATTGTTACTCTTGGGTGTTTGAGCACCCTAGACGGTTGAGGTCACCGTGGAGCCATAGTGTTGGGGATATAACTACTGAGTATAAACCGCCCAGGAGGGGCCGATTTATGCTCATCCATATTGAAGCTCATGAAGACAAGGAGTATGGCGCTCTACCATTGAAGCTTAGAGGCCCAGATCCCAAAGGCGGTTTGAGCCCATAAATGTAAATCGTCATGAGATGTGTAAACTTGTGTTGTAAGTTAGGAAAGGTAGAAACCGAGCCGGACACGTGTATGAGCCGGCCTCGGTGTTCTGTAAACCGCCGGGCGTCAACCTGTGTATATAAAGGGACGACCCGGCAGCGGTTCAGGGACAAGAAACAACAACTCGAGAGATAGGAAAAGCGGATTCGCTCCCTGCTCATCGAGACCCCATCAATTTCACTACAACTGGATCATAGGCTTTTACCTTCATCGTAAGGGTCCGAACCATTATAAACTCCTCGTGTCCTTTGTCCGCTTTAACCCCTTTTTGCTAATCTCGTTGTGATGGCTCCACGACTAAGTCCTCTCTCTAGGACATCCGACATGTTAATTCCACGACAGTTGGCGCCCACCATGGGGCTATCGCACGATGGTTTCAAGTTCTTGAAGGGCAAATTTGAAGGTCCCAAGGGATATGCGGTTGGCCGGATGACAAAGAGTCATCGCAGCAAGCTCTACATCGACGATGCAGGCTGGGGCCCCGAGGCCGGCTCAATTGAGTACGGGTACCGGGTCCCCTTTGGCGGAATTCACGTTTTCATCGGCAAGATCGGCGAACCGGGCCCTGAGTCGGACATCTCCACCGACCTCGTCGAGTCGGCTCAGCGTGCGAGTCCTGCCCGGGTTCAGCCCGCCATGAAGCGTGCGTTTGTAGGATTCATCCACGGTGCGGAATCTGAACCGGTGTCCAACGGTGAGACGGATGTCTACTCAGATGGCGAGTCATCCACTGGCAAAACTGAGTCGCTGTACCAATTGCAAGATGGCCGGATCGGGGGCTGTTCCGATGGCGACAGTATTCCGGACCCCTTTGAACCGCCAAACTGGGTTGCAATCTTCATGGCCGGTACGCAACCCACATTGCAATCTTCATCTGCAGCAGCAATGATTTCCGGATCGGCAGCCAGGGTTGGAGGCCCTGCGCGCCGGCCGGCTCAAGTTCTGTCCGGTTTATTGGACGCCTGGACGATGTTGTTGACCACGGCAGTTACCCCGAAGACTCAGGATCAGCATAACGCGGAGGTTACAAAGCTGGGGGATCAGATAGCTCAGGACAAGGAAGACTTGGTGACTGAGGAAACCAGGATGGCTGAAGAACGGGCCGCTTTAGATGCCCAGTCACAGCAGATCCATGCATAGAATTACCGACTCATGCTGGATTAGAACGCATCAAACGAAGTGCTGAGGAGGAGGCACCGATCTCGTCTGCCGCCGGTTTACGAAGGAATGAATCTCTTCAACACACCAGGAGCTGGACCAAGTGATCCGGCAGCGGTAAGCCGGACCGAGACACCTGGGACAGGAGCACCGGGTTAGCCACGGGTGATGGACCCACCTCGGCGAACAAATAACCCGCCGCAATACGTACCAACGCCACCGGGTCACTTCTCTAGCCCTTTGGATAACATGATTGTTGCGGCGTCTTGTTTGGCAGCTATTCCAACGGAGGGCGAGTCACTAGCGGCGGTTGAGACGCGACAGGCCAGGGATCTTCTTCAAACCGCCATGGTGCAGCAGCAGGCTTATTCATATAGCCGAGACAAAATACATTCAACCCCCCATCCAAGCAAGAGTTACAGCAGGCACATTGATGAACCGGCTATGTCAAGCAGTGCACGGCACCGGGACGCCCCTCGAGGGCCTAATCCGGTGCACGGTGGTATGAATGCTCAGGACGTAGTGAACAATGGTAGAGCACATCAGGAGGCGGAGTTAGCAGCACAGTTGGTGGCGCAGTACGCGAATCATCAACCCGCTCTGGTTCAACCAACGGCATCAGTTGAACATGGATTGGCTTTCAGCTCCTGGGGGTACCATGTCTCACCCCAACTCTGCGTAATGTATGGCTACCCAAGGATTTCAAGGGTACGCGTAAAGTGCCTAATTACACCGCCGATTTACCCCCTCAGTCATGGGTTGAGAGTTATGAGATGGCAATGGAGATGTTGGATGTTGATGAAGCGTGTAGGATCGAAAGTATGTCTAGAGGGGGGGGGGGTGATTATACTACTTGACCAAATAAAAACTTATCCTTTTCCCAATTTTAGTTCTTGGCATATTTTAGCAATTATGGACAAGTCAAGCAATCTTAACACAATTCAAGCAAGCATGCAAAGAGTATATCAGCAGCGGAAAGTAAAGCATGCAACTTGCAAGAATGTAAAGGGAAGGGTTTGGAGTATGCAAACGCAATTGAAGACACGGATGTTTTTGTCGTGGTTCCGATAGGTGGTGCTATCATACATCCACGTTGATGGAGAATTCAACCCACGAAGGGTAACGGCTGCGCGAGTCCACGGAGGGCTCCACCCACGAAGGGTCCACGAAGAAGCAACCTTGTCTATCCCACCATGGTCGTCGCCCATGAAGGACTTGCCTCACTAGCGGTAGATCTTCACGAAGTAGGTGATCTCCTTGCCCATACAAACTCCTTGGTCCAACTCCACAATCTTGTCCGAGGCTCCCAAGTGACACCTAGCCAATCTAGGAGACACCACTCTCCAAGAAGTAACAAATGGTGTGTTGATGAAGAACTCCTTGCTCTTGTGCTTCAAATGATAGTCTCCCCAACGCTCAACTCTCTCTCACAGGATTTGGATTTGGTGGAAAGAAGATTTGAGTGAAAAGCAACTTGGGGAAGGCTAGAGATCAAGATTCATATGGTAGGAATGGAATATCTTGGCCTCAACACAACTGTAGGTGGTTCTCTCTCAGAAAATGTAAGTTGGAAGTGTAGGTTCGTTTTGATGGCTCTCTCCACGAATGAACAGGAGGTGGAGGGGTATATATAGCCTCCACACAAAATCTAACCATTACACACAACTTGCCAATCTCGGTGGGACCGAATTGAGAAACTCGGTCGGACCGATTCAGCAAATCTAGTGACCGTTAGGATTTTTGGTGGGACCGACATGCAACTCGGTAGGACCAATATGGTTAGGGTTAGGGCATAACGTAATCTCGGTGAGACTGATTACACAAACTCGGTGGGACCAATTTTGGTAATAAGCTAACTAGAGAGTTGGTCAGGTAAACTCAGTCAGACCGATTCGCTCATTTCAGTGAGACCGAAATGTTACGAATGGAAAACAGAGAGTTTACATTGCAATCTCGGTGGGACCAATCGCTTATCTCGGTGGTACCGAAACATTACGAAGGGAAACAGAGATATTACAATCCCATCTCGGTGAGACCGAGATCCCTATCGGTGAGACCGATTTGCCTAGGGTTTGTGGCAGTGGCTATGACATCTGAACTCGGTGGCGCCGGATGGAAAGAATCGGTGGGCCCGAGTTTGACTTTTGGTTTAGGTCATATGTGGATGTGAGAAAGTAGTTGAGGGCTTTGGAGCATATCACTAAGCATTTTGAGCAAGAACCTCATTAAGCAACACCCATCCCTCCTTGATAGTATTGGCTTTTCCTATAGACTCAATGTGATCTTGGATCACTAAAATATAAAATGTAGAGTCTTGAGCTTTGAGCTTGAGCCAATCCTTTTGTCCTTAGCATTTTGAGGGGTCCACTTTTCTCATCCATGCCATGCCAATCATTGAGCTTTCCTGAAATATTTATCTTGAAATAGCATTAGCTCAATGAGCTATATGTTGTTAGGAATTACCAAAACCACCTAGGGATAGTTGCACTTTCAATCTCCCCTTTTTTGGTAATTGATGACAACATATAGATCAAAGCTTCGACAAATGATAATAAGATTGAAAAAACATTGTTGCTTTGAGAAGTATGTGAAAAGCAATAGCTCCCCCAAAATTTGTGCATAGTTTAAGATTTGCTTTGGACTGCAAATGCACAATGAGTTAGGATTATGGGTTACTCTTCCATGTCACATACATCTTGGTGGAGCGCTCAAAATGATAATAATTAAATTCATGCACTCATCACCAAGCAATGTGAATGATCATATAGATATAAAAGGGTAATGTCATCCAACAAGCATTAAGGTAGCATCGAATATGGTCAACCACATGATCAACCAAGTATCACACAAAAGGCATAGAGTATCTCAAACAAGCATAACAAAGTTCAACCACCAAAACAAGAGAGAAGAAAAAAGCAACACTCTCTCGAAGCCTATGATCTATACATTTTTCTCCCCCTTTGGCAACAAGTTACCAAAAAGTTCATAGAAAAAGCATAGTACTAAACGACTCTCAGGCTTGGTCTTGAGGTGGTGGTGTAGATAAAACTCCAAGGACGAAGGCATCAGTTGAGGTTGATGGAGCTGATGGAGTGGCTACTAGAGCTGGTGGTACTGAAGCTGTTGCTGGTGCAGATGAAGTTGCTCTGGTGTCTGTAACTGGCACTGCAGCAGATCTCTGACTTCTGGGCACTCTAGCAAATGCATCAGTGGTAGTCTTGCCCTTCTTCTCCTGCACTTCATCCTGAACTTGCTCAACAACTGACTGTATCTCAGTGACCTTCACATCTAAATCATAGAACTTCTGCTCTATGATCCTCTCCAAGCTCTCCTGGTTTTGAGTCAGGGTGGCCAAGCCCTTCTCAATCCTCAAAGTGGAGGCAATCAAGTAGCCAAGCAGATCTTGCTTGCTCTTCAGGAAAATCTGAGATGCTTCTTCAGCAGTTGGCATCTTAGCAGCCTTCTCAGCCCTTGCCTTCTCCTTCTTATCTTGTGCTTGCACAGAAGATGGTTCATTTTCATCCATCACTACTGTATTGTCCTCAAAGTCTGGGTAGATGGGCATGTGATCCTTGTCCGAGAGATATGTGCCAGTGCCCATCTTGGAGTTGATTAGCTCCTGGATCTGTGGGGCATACCCACAACTTCTCTTTTGATCAGCAGTTGTCCTCTTGATAGTTTCCACAATTAGGCTCATGACTTTGAACTTTTGAGGCACATCAAATATGTGAAGCAGGTTAATTGCATGGCCTCTGATCATCTTGTGATCACCTGACTTTGGCAATAGAGTGTGCCTGAGGATCCAGTTGATTGTTGGCAAACCTGATAGAAGGTAATGTACTGATCCAAATTTGTGTGTATCAAGAGAAGCATCTGTGATCTCTCTGTACATATGTGCCATGGAGTTGTGATCCTTCTTCTTCTTGGCATAGACATCCAAGTCATCCTCATTCTCCTTAGGAGCATTGATTGATTTTGCCCTTTAACTGTTGATTGGTACCTAGTACCTTCAGACATCCAGCCAATCCTTCCATCTGGGTAGAAATGAGCTGTGGAGTAGAACTGCATAATAAGCTCATCATTCCACTTTGTGAGCTTCTGCCCAACAAAGTCCTCTACTCCACAAGACTTGAAACTATCATAGACTCCAGGATAGTGTTCTTCATTTTCCCTGATGTACTTCCAGTCCACCCATCTCATATCACAGACTATTGGCTTCTTGTCAAGCAGCACTGTCTCATAGAAGTCCCACTGTTCCTTTGTATGGAACTTGTAGTCCACAGCAGTTCTTCTCCTGACTGCATAGGGATCAGTCAATCTCCACTGTCTAAGTCATGCATCCATCCTGAGCTTCATGTCCTCAGCTACTGGATGAACATCATTATGATCTGGAATTTTGGGCTTCAACTTCCTCAAGACATGTGTCTCATCATCTTCTTCTTCTTCTATAGCAGCTTCAGGCACTGGGGCCTTGTTCTTCTCTCCAGCAAGAATATTCCTTGTATTCCTCTTGGGTGCAACTTTGGGCTTTGGTGCAGCTGCCTTGGGAGCTTCTTTGGGCTTTGATGGAGCAGCCCCTGATCTTATAGCATCTCCCATAAGCTTTTGAGCTTTAGGTGCTGGTGCAGCAACCTCTTCCTCTTCTTCTTCCATCATGGAAGGCTTTCCAACAACCCTGGACATGGTCTTCTTGACCCTTTCCTTCCTTTTCTTCCCTTCTGCAGCAACCTCTTTGGGTTCAGATTCTAAAGGTACTTGAGTAGAGGCTCTGGCTTTAGACATGGGAATTCTTCTTGCAGGTGCTTTGGTCCTCATACCATGCTTAGTGGCAGCAGTTGTGCCATATTCCTTCTTCAGCACCTTCTTCTTGGAGGTGGCCTCATCCTCAACAACCACAGTCTTCATCCTCAGAATCTGAGGTTCTCTTCTTTCTGGCCCTGGTGGCTGCCTTAGGTAAGTTGCAGGGTGTGCTCCTGCTACCATCATAGCTGCTAGAGGGACTAGTGCCCTCACTCATGTGAACTTGCTCCTCGGACTTGTTCTGACTGTCACTCTGATCTGACATGATGCAAACACTGACAGCGGACCCTGTGAATAGATATAGATGAGGTAGAGTAGATGAGCATCACAAAGTACAGAGGTTTTTACAAAAGAATGAGTCAAAAACTTAGTTTTAGTTTTCCACAGAAAGCATTTCGGATCTACCGATTTGAAAACTCGGTGATATCGAAGTAGCTTTTGGAACCTAAACTAGTGAACTCGGTCAGACTGAGTCATAGTTCGGTGGCACCGAGACTGCTAGGGTTTCACAAAGTTCTGATCTCGGTCACACCGATTTGCAATTCTCAGTCAGACCGAGAATCACATGTGCAATGGCCTTAGCCAAATCGGTGGAAGTGATTTCTACAACTCGGTTGGTCCGAGATGATTTCGGCAGAAACCTAACCCTAAATTTTTAATCCACAACTAAACTACAGAGTGATTTCACTGGATAGGATGATCTCAATCGTGGCAAGATACACAGCAAAACAATGTGCTAGGAATCAGAGTGAGATTAGCACAAGGATCAAGTCCATACCCTAAGTGCGGCGATGGACTTGCTATGGCGGCAACCGCGGAGTCGATTTCCGTTGACGGCGGCGAAGACCAGCGGCGGGAGGCAGCTGGCAACGAGGAGGACAATCCGGAGACCCAGGGAGGCAGGGCAGGCTCAACGCGGGCAAAGGGGTTCGGAGAAATTTCCAAATTTTGGCCCGGGGATATATATATAGCCTGACCCTGTCGGTGTGACTGAGTGGAACAACTCGGTGGAACCGATATGCATAACTGCAAGCAGTTACCGCAACTCGGTGTGACCGAAAAGTTCAAATCGGTTGCATCGAGATTGAAAACCTAGATCAAGTTAGTGAACTCGGTGTGACCGAAATGGATTTCTCGGTCAGACCGAAACACACAAAGAGGTTTTGGAAGGTTTAAGTATATGATGAATCGGGGACTCCGAGTGCTCCTCACACAAAGTGGTTCGAAACTGACTTGATCAAACTTTGTGATGTAGCATGAATAGAGTTTGAGACAAGAAAAGCATAGATAGCTAGAGAAGGTTCTTAGGCATCCTTGTCCATCCACTTGGCAAAAGAAAAGAAACCAAACAATCAAAACAACAAGTGGATGTCCTTAAATGAGTAAAATATGCAAACGACATGCTCACACAATAAAATGACAAATGAAATATGTGGCAAAGCATGCACAACCATTCTAGCATCTATCAAGCAATTGGCGATGACTAGGTCATCTATATATGAGTATATTGACTTAGGAGTAAAATGAGAACATTTGATCATAGGTCATACTCATCGTTTAGGCTCAAGTGGGGTTGCCACTTTTACATAATGCATTGTTGTGTTCACACCATTAGAGTTGCTTTAGCTCAATTCTTAGAGTAAAGCTCCCCCTAGATATGAGATCCCCCCTAACAGGGATGAACTAACCTTGGGTTTTGTCGATGATGACTTCATGTAGCACTACAAAAAAATACACTTCTGTGATGATACGTGTTTGTCACAGTAGGTCGCGTTTTCTGTCATGCATGTACATCCATGAAAAATTTATGACAGAATCAAGATAGTCATACCTATGCTGTCGTAGAAGTGTTCCACGACATTACCAAAATTATCATCACAGAAGTGTCCACTTCCATGACGATAAATCGCGTGTCACAGAAGTGCTTTCGTCAAGGGTGACCGACACGTGGCATCCACCGTAACGGAATGGCGTTAAGCTATCGGGTTGGGTTTTGGATCCGATAACCCGTTAACAGCCCCGACCAATGGGGATTTTCCACGTGTAACATCATCATTGGCTGGAGGAAACACGTGTCAGCTCATCGTTGGGACAGATGTCATCCACTCATTGGACAGAAGGTGCCTATGATATGTCAACATGTGGCACGGCCCATCGAGTTTAAATGGGCCGGCCCAACTAAGGGCCCACAAGATTTTGCGGACCATAATGGGCCAGCCCAGCTAAATGCCCATGAGATTTTGCGGACCATAATGGGCTGGCCCAGCTAAAGGCCTGCAAGATTTCGCGGCCCAGGTAAAGGCCCACAAGATTTTTGTGTGCCATAATGGGCCGGCCCAAGTAAAGGTCCACAAAATTCTTGCGGATCATAATGGGCCGGCCCAGCTAAAGGCCCACGAGATTTCGCCGACACTAATGGGCCGGCCCAGTTGTAGGCCCACAAGATTTTGAGGACCCTAGTAGGCTGGCCCATTAACTGGCTGCCATGTTTTGGGCCAAATGTCGGCCCATATTTGATCTGGTCCATTAATGGCCTGCCACGTTCCAGGCCTAATAATGGCCCATATGAGATCCGGCCCGTTAAAACCTCCCACGTTCTGGGCCAAATCACGGCCCAGATCAGGTCCGGACCTTTAAGAGGCTTCGGCCTCAATTATGGCCCATATCAGACTCGGCCCGTTAACTGGACGCTATGCTTTTGGGCCCACTTGCTAAAGGCCCATTTAGTAAATCGGCCTGATATTAGTTTCGGCCTGTTAAGGGCCCATTTAATATTTCGGCCCTATATTAATTTTGGCCTGTTAAAAGCCCGTCATATAGTTGGGCCTAACTACGGCCCGGTTTGCATTCGGCCTGCTCGCAGCCGATATCTAATTGGGCCAAACAAGGACCGAGCCAATTTTGGCCTGTGAAAAGCCCGTGATTTGATTCACACAATCATGGGCCGGGGTCCAATTCGGGATGCTGCCTGCCCGTGAGCTGTTCGGCACGTTTCAGGCCAACCTACTTCTCAGCCTCCTAAAAGCCAATTGAGTTTTCTTGCAAAAAGAGGGTCGGGGGTTACTCGGCCTATTAAAGGCCCGAATCTACTAGTGGGCCAGTTTGACGGGGCCCATGATGCGGATCATACATCATGATTGCATGACGGCCCGATTATGTACCGTAATTTTACGGTTTGGCCGCTTTACTGCGAAGACAGGATATATATACAGTAAAATAATTGCAACATCGTGAATAAGAAAAAACCTAGACTATACAATAAAGAAATTACGGCATATTACATCCACTGGGCATCAAAGTTCACCACTATGATAATAAAGCACAAGCAGACAACATATTACATACACTGGGCATCAAAGATCGCCACGAGTGCAAATAAACATGCTGACAAAATAATATACAAAACCGACAGCACTTCAATAGAGTTCAAGAAAGGTTAGCCCTGCTGGCGAGCTGCAGCGCAAGCACCTGAGCAAGATGATGAGACTGCGCTTGTTCAACACTTATATCTTCCTCACTCTGAAAGATAAACAAGCAGACAGATGACAGGTTTTGCACATAAAAATATCAGTGCTAACAATTCATCACATTTCTTACTGACGAATAATGTGACACAGTTTTAAAATGCATTAACACAATATGGTATTGTTCAGGTCAAGACATGGCAGGAAATGACATTGTGAAGGAGTTGGCAGCTTCACGACACCACTGGATTACAGATCAAGAACTCATAAGTATCAATGGTTAGTGTGCTGTCAATTTATCCCATTTCAGATTGGCAAATAAAGAGACGGTTTAAATAATAGTAGAATGATATGACATTGTTCATAGTTAAGACATTGCAGAATATGACATTGTGCTGTAGTGGGTAGGTTCACCACACCACTGGATTACGGATGAAGAACAAAAGCATACATGCAGTGCAAAAGAAGATCACTTTCTCTGTATAGTTTAATTTACATGGTATGAAGAAGGAACTTGGTTGTACAACTGAAAACTTAAATTGAGAAGGACAAACTTTTGTTTATGAACTACTCCCTCCGTTCCTAAATATAAGTCTTTAAGAGATTTCAATATGAACTACATATGGATGTATATAGACATAGTTTAGAGTGTAGATTCACTCGTTTTGTTCCGTATGTAGTGCATATTGAAATCTCTAGAAAGACTTATATTTAGGAATGGAGGGAGTACATAATAAACTTTAAACATGCAATTTGATGCAAACACCAAAAATAAACAGTTGTTGCATTCATGCCTAACCAAA
Source organism: Triticum aestivum (assembly GCF_018294505.1). Lineage (NCBI taxonomy): Eukaryota > Viridiplantae > Streptophyta > Magnoliopsida > Poales > Poaceae > Triticum > Triticum aestivum. The sequence continues at coordinate 379,684,426 of NC_057795.1, read as the reverse complement.
TAAACACAACAAAGTTTAAGGCTTGAGAAGGACAAACTTACATTACTGGTGAAGACAGGCTCTATAAAGCCCTTGTCCATGCTGATGGGGGGCAATTCAAGAAGTTTACCATAGAATCTTCTTCATAAGCATTGCCTTTATTCTACATTTTGTTAAGAGTATATATAGATGTGATAATATACGAAAAAATGGAGAATATTTAAGATAAGATGAAGAGTGATGCTACATAACCAAGTAGCTATAAATGTATGTGCAGCGATACAGGCAAAAAGGCACAAGCCAAGAGCAATGCACAGCTAAACTTCTTCAGTACCAACCTTATGGTAAGAGTAAATATAGATCTGATGTGTAGAAAATGGAGGGCAAAGGAAAATAAGCTGCAGAGTGATGGTACATGAACAACTACGTGTCAATATAAGTACACTGATAAAGGACAACATGTACTTACAAGAACAATGCAGAGCTAAAAAAATTCATTGCCATTGGATATATTCTACACTAATGTAACCATTCATACAGATCAGATAATTTGGAGCGAACAATTGATAAGCAAGATATCATGCATACTGTTGTCACATAATGAACCAGGTATGTATGCAAGTACAGTGATACATGACAACAGTTACTAACAAGAGCAAAGCAGTGGGCAGCATATTTGCGATATCCCGTCGTTCTCTTCAAACCAGAATTCTTCTTCGAGGAGATTTCCTGCAAAAAAGATCCGTAAAGCACATGCGGAAAAGTAGAAGTTCAAATTGTCATGTGATTTCATAGACAGTACCTCATCCTGGGAACGAGACCAATAACAAGGTTTTTCCATTCAATGTATTCTAAATTTAGCACATGAGACTTCACCAGAAATTCGTTTATAGACTTGCCATCAAAGTGTGATTTCTGCAGGTAACACCGATACTGTTGTAATGCTTCCTTGAAAAGCACAAGCAAGCTTTTCTCGTCATGACTATCCATATTGACCCTCGCCTAGTTACAACAATGTAATGTAAATCATTGATGTGTTCGATCAGCAGAAAACAGGAAAATAATAACCATGAATAATAGCACTTACACGTAAGTTGGATAGGAAGATGTGAAAATGGTGTTTGTCTTCACTATAATCTTCTCATGATGGGAATATATGCATGTAGTCCCTAACGACATTGAAATCATTGTCTTTTAAACTGGGAATAAATGGAATGGGGTTCCAATCTGCAGGAATTGGCCGTCTCTGTAGTTGGGATAGGTCTTCGGCTGATGGACTTGCTGTACTTTTTGCTGGAGTGGGATTTTTTTGTGGTACTGCTGGTGCTATGGCAAATGAAATCAGTATACCTTTTGCTGGAGTGCAGGTCCTATGTGGTGGGGCTAGTGGTGTGACCAGTGAAGTATGTGTACAGTCTGCTGGAGTCGGTCCTACGTTTTGTGTCACTGGTTGTACAGCCAATATAAGTGGGGCGCTGTCTGATTTCTCCGGCACCACCAAGTTTTCCAAGGACTTCGCTGGTGCTCCTTCGGGTTCGGCAATCATCCTCTTCCTTTTTGATGTCTGATGCACAAGAACAACATTTGAGTGGAAAAACATGGTATGATGACAGATGGAATATGTATTGATAATGGATGGGCATGGCATCTTGAGTTATATGATGAGTAAACTAAGCAGATGGTGGTGCAGCTAAGTAGAAGAAATGCAAGCCAACATATGCAAGATACGCGCAATCAATAAAACCTTGCCAAATTAGAACAGTCACCTTGATGGGTGAATAGGACATGCCATCTGCCGTTGACTCCTCGAGGTTAGAATAGTCATTAGGATGATATTCTGAACAAGAATCAACAGGTGGGGAGCGTATGAGTTTCATTGCTTCCAGAATGGCACTCAATGCCTTGGTGCCAATTTTGTAAGTCATTGCAGTGTTCCACAATATTCTTCTAATGCGCGGATTCTGATATTCACTGTAATTGCGTATAATATCTGAGAACCATGAAAACATAAATAGTTGTGAGATTATCTTTATAATGCAGATGATATTCTAATATAGGGGCGCCCCTGTAAACACTTGTGTGCTATCACTAGATTCTGATGAGAGAGCTCATGTGTGCTGTAATATGGTGCGTGCATTTATATAATCTGGCACAAGTACACAAAAAAATAGGCTCCAGAAGTAAGGATAGCTGGTAGATGACTGGTTCATAATATACTGTATAGAGAGTTTATTGCCAAACCATGATAACAAGAGCACACAACAACTAGGCAGATCATAGTGTACATAACAGGGGTACACCATAACCACGATATATAAATCCGGAAAGTGGAACTGGCTTGAAAATACGGTGTTGTATTGCCGCTAGTAATTGAAAGCCTATCGATCACGTACAGGCCAGCTCTATCAGCCGTTGACTGCAGATGTCCCTGCACCCCTTCCTGACAAGGAACATATTGTACGTACTAAATACAGAATAAACAAAGAGGAACATGTTAAAGAACAGAAGAGGAAGCATATTCTTGAGGTTCCGCTTCATTGCATACAATGTTGGTTGCCCACTCATGACGAATCACAAAGCCCAAAGAAATGCAATTCCATGCTGTCTCTCTATATGTGGCAATTTTGAAAAAGAGTCATTAGGATCATATTCTGAACAAGAGTCAACAGGTGGGGAGCGTATGAGTTTCATTGCATCCAGAATGGCACCCAATGCCTTGGTGCCAATTTTGTGAGTCATTGCAGTGTTTAGCTTCAAGAGTGGACTGCTGCTAGTGCGACACAAAGCAGCTACACAGATCATAGTGTAGATATAACGGGAAAACCTTAAGCATCAGAGTAAAATCAGCAAAGTGGAACTTCCTGGAATATATGTGCTAGTTTTCCGGTACGGCTAGAAAGGCTTTGGATACTAGCTCTCTTCAAGTGAAGGTGCGGTACTGTTAATATCAGTGTAACTCTCAAAGGCGACACAACTCCCCGCATTTCCTTGTTGTTCTTATAGGATTCAAGTGGGCAGGCCACTACAAATCCTATTCCTATGTTTAAAAGATCCTACGAATCAAAGTGGCTCAAAGTTTCCATCACAACCGACCGTATAGACCTCTACACTGCAAATGTCCGTGCTCATCTTCAGTACAAGGAACATATTGTACTACTATCAAACTCCCTCCGTTCCAAAATATAAGTCTTGGTAGAGATTTCCACTATGGATCACATACAGATGTATCCAGATACATTTTAGAGTGTAGATTCACTCATTTTGCTCCATATGTAGTCCATGGTGGAATCTATACAAAGACTTATATATAGGAACGGAGAGAGTACATATTAAAGAAGAACAAAAGAGGAACATGGTAAAGAAGAGCAAGCAGATTTTGGATAATAAAATGTTGGTTGCGCAGTGCCCACACATGATGAACCAGAGCGCATTAAGAATGCAACTCCCAGCTGTCTCTCGACCATTTCAGGCGGTTGGATGAAGATCCTACGTCTCCTAACCCATCTTCTTCCTCGTCTCTGATTCTTCCCATACAGAACACCGCACGGGCCGCCGGCCGGACTACCGGCACCCATTGCCCGTGTTCCTCCACCAGCCCCACCCCCACCCCCACCCCAACCCCCACCCGCGCCGAGTTTTCTTCGTTCGGTGAGGCCCCACAACCACCCGAGCCCCTTCGTTCGCACCGGCAAACTCTGAAAAATTTAGTCTACTGTGATTTAACTAGTGTGGAATATAAAAGGGGAAAACCATAAGCATTGGGAGTATAGTGTTGAGCGTGTCATGGCGGATCTAAAGGTGCAAACCGGACAAAGGCAACTTCGCAACCAAGACAAGAAATCAGAGTAAAGCAGTGGTGATCTATTTTCTTTCTGCGATAAATAAGTTGAGCAGATACGAAACAGTACCACCTCTGGTGCAGCGCCGTGTACGCATCTGCTGAGAATTTGACGGTGCTGCGGTAGCGATGGCTGTCAGCAGCGTGGAACCAGATCTAGGAGGGTAGACGGTGGCGGCGGGGCACGGTGGACAAGACGGTCGTAGGAGCGGCGCCGACAAGGTGGACGACGGAGGGGATGAAGCGAGAGGACGGGATGCAAGGATCCCGGTCCGAAGCCGTGGATGAGAGAGGTCGATCTCTTGTAATGGATGGCGGTGTCGGTGTACCAGCTCCATCATGGTGGAGGAGGACGGCGGTGGATGTGGTGGCGGGCGGCGGCGAACGAAGGAGTGTGGGGTGGAGAGGGTGTTTTGGCGCCCACGGAGTACGAATGGGGAAAAGGGAGGTAGAGAGGAAGGGGGAAACATGTATTCAGGGCGCGCTTCTCTCAAATGCGAGGAAATTTACAAACTTAGCCCCCGTTTCAAATTTCTACTACATCACAGCAACATTAGTCAGTTGGGGATAGGACGGTAATCTCGCATACACCGAATATTTGCCGACGAGAGTTTGTTTTTGGCGCCCACAGTGTATATGAATATGAATCAGGGAGGGAGTCGATTTTGGCCGAGGACACACTGTGTTTTGGCGCCCACCATGTGTGAATCCGGGTGAGAGGCGGTTACGTCACATTTGGGTGAAATTACAAACCTACCCCTATCGAAACCTATAGAAATCCAGCAGATAGGCTTTGCATGGCAGGGATAGGCAGTAGTAATTTCCATCTCGCAGATTTTGGTTTCGGACGGTTACTGCGACTTTCCCCGCTTCGTTCAAATTTTGCACAGTGCACGTTTACGCTCGTGCCAACTCAATTCGAATCCCGTTTGTATTCTATTTTTTTCGGGCGGGATCCATTTTCAATTGGAATTACATTCTATATACATCATTTTTTATATATACTTTCAAAAGCACAACACCATTTATACATAAATATGGTTTACAAATGGCATGATCTCAGATTCATAAGGTTGTATCCATCAATTTGGATTTTCAAATATTTGAAACCACTTTATGTTGAAATCCAAAGTATGCATTCCTCGCTAACTGTCTCCAATTAATGTGTGTTTCATGCGGTTTTTTTTACTTCTCAAACATGTATAATGTGTTTCACACATGCAACATATAGTGTAATCCCGTTTAGACATTAATTGCATATAAACCATGCATTGTTTGTAATTAAAGAATCTATGGATCACCAATATTGATAAACTATATAACATTACACGTGTGCCCAAATTCAAATGAATATGCATGTTGATACACCAATTTGCGTTATGATATTATCGATGTCGTGATCTCCAGTTTAAATATTTGAATCCCCTTTAATCCAGATATTCGTCTCATATAGCTATCACTCATGCTTATATAGGACTATCTCTCTGGACCTATACGCGTTCATCGTCTCTCAGGTATCTCTCGTGCTACCTGTATGTCGACAATGATCTTTTATCTTCGTAACACACTGACGGTACTCTCTCCCTCGACCTTCATCACTCTATCTCTCTCTAAGTATATCTCGCTCCCTGCTATGTGTCTCTAACTATGATTCTCCATGTGGAATCTCTTTCTCTCACACAAACACAAAACTTTGTCTCCCGGGGTCTCATTTCTCTCTACTATTCCCATGTGTGCCACTCGCACACCCCTCATACAGAGATGTCTTTTGCTCCTTAGATATGAGAACCTACGACTCTTCCTCTTAAATATCTCTTTCTCACACACAAACACAAACTCTGTCTCCCAGGGTCTCATATTTCTCCATTGTTCTCTTGTATGCCGCTCACACACACTCTCTCTCCCTAGATATATCTTGTGTTCCCTCATATGTCTCTCTAGCTATCACTCTCGTTGTGAAATATCTTTCTCTCTCGCAGACACAAAACTCTGTCTCTCGGGATCTCATTTCTCTCTAATATCTGTTTGTATGTGACTCACATGCACCCTCTCTCTATCTCTGTCACACCCACACACATAACTCAGCCTTCTGATCCACTCGACTCCTATCTCTAATGCACACTAGCTAGCATCTTTATCTTTCTATTTATCTGTTTCTCCATCAACCTTCTTTCTCGCCCTCACTCTTGATTCCTATCACGCACACTACATATGTTTCTCTCTACATGCAGTCAAGTGCCCTCTCACACACATATATAACTTCACCCTCTGAACCACCCGGCGGTCATCTCCAACACCCAAACTAGCGGATGTCCCTCTAGCTAGCATCTCCATCTCTATATCTATCTGTAGTTTCTCCGTCAACATTTCTTTCTCGCACGGAGTCTTGCTTCCTATCACCCACACTATATATGTCTCTCCATACATATGCATTTATAGGTTGATCTCTTTTGCACAATCATTGTGCCTCACTCCCTCTGCTCGCCATAGATGCATGCTCCAGCCCACGCCACTATCTCTTAAAGACAAAAACACATGCTCAATTGTCGGGCCTTCTCCCCTGCATTCTCACATGAATGTATATTGTCATACCGATCCATCTCTCCCATGTCGTTGATCTTATGACTTATGTCTTCTTTCTTTTATCTCGATCATGCGTGCGCACACACACATCCCACGTATACATGTATACCTCTCACACATGCACGTTCAAGGTCTATATGTCTCCATACGTAGTTAATTACCCTCAATCCTAACGCCACATCGAATCGTTCTCCTCTTTTGTGCACATAACTTCCGCTTGGATGGGTAAAACACACACTCACACTTAACAATCTCCTTCTAGCTACCCCCCCCCCCGCCTCTCACTCTTCCCCTATATCCTCGAAACCAATAAGACCATCCCTTTGTTTAATTCCCGCCTACATGCACCATCGATATATAGTAGTCTTCCTTGGTGTCTCTCAAACAAACACGTTCTCTAGATATCGACTCCTCTCACGCACACACACACCTTCTCTTCCCTCTCTACGGGCATTTTCTCTCTCGCACCCCATCGTTGGTGGCCTCTGCCATACACATCACCTCTCTATGATGAAGCCATGCACAGTTACACACACGCACGCACGCACCCCCCACACACACTAAGACTCCATCTCTCTCTCTCTCTATCACACACACACACACACCCCACACACACACTAAGACTCCATCTCACACACACATGCTCTAGGCGGAGCATTTGTTCCTACCACCCTTCATCCAACCTTACCCATATGATAAACAATCACCTTTATTTACTTGCATAACTTGGACAAATTCCACTTTACTTTAGTAGTAAGCAAACTTATCATCTGTACCCTTATAAAAAACGAGTTGGCGATGATGGTGTGCCTGCCATCTTGTAATACACACCGTATGATCTATATTTGATGGATAGAAAGCAAACTATGATAATTTTACCAAAGATACCCGCACCTCTCTCCACATCATTATCTCCCACAACCTCATTGCTCAGCAATTAAAAAAGGAATAAGTCTCTGGAACAATCTAGCATGCATGGTGGCCGCTGCCGCCTGCCGGCGCCGTCCATCCCCATGCCTCCGCCCATTCCGACCACCAGTCACCACCACGCTCCACTCCTCCTCGCCTTATCTCTCATCTTTCATTTTTTCGATGACATTCTCGAGATACCAGTTTTCCGATAAAATTCTCGAGATATCATTAGTTTTTACACATGGGATTACTCCTGCATGGGTCAATCACAACAGGTGTTTTGTAAAAAAATGCATATTGATGTTCCGTGCAATGCACGAGAATCTTGCTTGTAATTATATAACGCAAATCACGAGCAGGAAGTGACATTTTTTGACACAACCACGTTAACATGGCCACGTAAATCACTAGCTAAAGTAAATACCATTATACTTATATCCCGATGCAAAAGGTTGAGTACATGTCCGAAGAGTAGAGTCGCACACACGCACTCTGTCTCTCAGAATCTCTCTCACACACACACCAGTTACGTGACGCCCACTTAAGCAGACACGTATGTTACAATTTGTGCACCCGCGGGTACACGTGATGCTGCGCATTTATTTAAGCCGGAAGGCGAACCCAAACAGTAGCTGCATTCATTCCCCTCCCGCCGCCTCTTCTCTGGTCGCCGTCGCCCGGTAGCCATGGCCCGGCCGAAGGTAACAACATACGCCATACTCCCGCCGGAGCGGCGCTTTAATATGGAAATTTTAGTGGTCATGCATGCATCTTTTTGTGCTAGCACTCCTATATAAGGGTTGACCGGTCGCTTCCCGCGGACGTGCGCGGGCGGTGGAAGAGGAAGGAGAAGGGAAGCGGGCTGTGGAGTAACGTTTTTTACCACAATTTCTTAGGAAACTAAGTGCAATAATTGAGTAGTTTTGCAAACTACTAGTACTACACCTGAAACGGTTCAAAACCTATACTCCCTTGCCAGCGCGCGCTTCCCGCGTGAAACGGTCAGTGTCGCCCTGGAGCGTCAGTGCCGCATTAATGCCCGGCCAGAGCGGAGGCGACCTCTCACTGGCGCCGGCTTTGAAGTGGCGCGACGGCCGAGAGAGCGCCGCTTCCCGGTGCACGCGACTGCTCCGCATTGAGACTGGCCATAGGCCCTGTTTGGATCCATGGGTTAGAGTTAGTTTGAGCTAGTTGGGGCTCAAATAGCCCTAAAGTATCCAAGCATGAGGGTTTAAATTGGAGCAAGTTGCACCGAACCCACCAAAAAAAACTATCCCACCCAAGAGGTGCTAACTGGAGATAGTTCTCATTGGGACCACTGAAAAATCACTTTTCTCCCTCCATCAGGTGCATTTATTGCCAATCTAACCCTGTCACCCAAACACCTCTTTGGCTACAGTTAGTTCAGGCTTAGTCATGAGTTAGTCTAACCTCTAGCTAAGTTAGAGTATCAAACAGGAGCAGTATAGGACATGCAAGTTGCTCAAAGCATACAGGCAAATTCGTACGTGAAAGGATTTTTTTCTTTTTGAAAACGGAACGTGAAAGGAATTTTTTTAGAATGCTCTTGGCATGTCGCTAACATGTGATGAGTTAACCGACCTCAATAGACGGCAAAAACGCCAGCCCGCCGCACTTTGATAGAGACGAGGAGGGAGAAGCGATACAGGCTGCTGGATTACTAGAGATAGGTGTCGCACGGAAGCCAAGAAATATGGTGATAGCGTGGGTTAGCCATGTACTAGTATGATGTAACTACACTGGGCTGCCGTGTTTCGTACTCTTCCAGTCCACTGTGGAGATGATTGGTTAATTTTATATCGCTGAATAATATTAAATATTATGAGTGCAGACGCTCCACCACGAGGTTCCTTGCTCCTTCTCGGTCGTCCGGGAATCTATGTTCTTCCACTCTATTTTTTTACGTGATCTTTGTTCATCCTTTTGCCAACACGCGAGACATCTAGCATCAAGGTGCACGTGTTATGCAAGGATCGTTCCATCTATATGAAGAACACGTGGGACTGGAACTACGAGACGGACATGTACCCAGGAGTGGACGTACGAACCTGAGTAATGTAGCACAGTAAGTGAAGTAGAAAGGCACAAATGGTATGAACATGCGTGGCATATAGGGTGTGTTTGGTTGCGTTCTTGTCTCAGCATAGTTGTTCCCTCTTCATGCATGCTCAACTCAACACCCCTCTTCATGCATGCTCTCTTCATGCATGCTTCTAGTGTATTTGTGCTAAACCAATGTGGACACATGCACCCTCCATACACTCTACCAAACACCCAAAAGTGGGTCGAGAAGGGAACTCTTGGGCGGCATTTGTCTCTTACTACGTACTACCACTAAATGTTGTACGTGCAATGCACAGTGATGTTATGGAGTACGTGCCTAAGTACTCTACTACTACTATATTAGTTGGAGGCACATATTAACTTTTATATTTGTTTACTTGTATGCCCCGAGACCTTCCAACTAGACGTGTCTTTCTCTGCAGGTCGCACTTTGTATCGTTCATACCACTAAGTACTACTACGTGTGGTCTCCGACGCAGAAGTGGAAGAAGTGGAGACGCTCTACCACGCTGTTTTTTTTACGCTGGGCTCTACCACGCTGTTCATGTCCCACTCCTTTCGCTGACGTGTGGGACATCCAGCACGTGCCGTGTTTGGCACCCTTCGTCGTAAGAGTTGAAACGCTAGCATTCATCAGAAATAAAAAATAATTATAAATCAGCAGTGATACTATTTTTTTTGCGAACCAATCAGCAGTGATACTATACCACGCGGTTTCATTGCTCCTCGATATCGGAAAGAATACTTCCGTTCGCCAACATGTGGGACGTCGACCATCCTGGTCCACTTGCCATGCACGCAGAACTCCAAGGGAGAGTCACCTAGGTCGTCGCGCCGCACTAACAATGACTAATGAGCCGTCAAATCACAGGCCCACTTCCCACTTTGAAGTTGCTTGGACGAAGGAACCATCATGACTTTGTTGAATTCCGCTTCTTGAAGAAAACTACTGTACCAGCAGTACTGCTAGCTAAAGTAGTTAGTCCAACAGAGGCCTTCTTTCGTTCATAGGATAGGAATTTTATAGGAATATGAAAATCATAGGAAGTGAGATGACATGCATCTCAATTCCTATAGAGAAAGAGATGCCATTTGATGCATAGGATAGGAATTTTTCCATTTAGTCTAGGCTAATGTACTGGTAATTTGCTCTAAAAACTACAGTAGTAACTAGTAGTACTGGTACATGCTCGTACTCAGACACAGACACACACACTAACTACTAGTACTACTACTTCTCACATGCTGGCCAGACGCCGTCGTTCTCCTTCCCGGCTTTGTCAGCGACACCCCACCGTGCTTGGATCTCCGCCGACCTCTCCGCAGCAGCGCGTGCGTCCTTTTCTTTCTTGCGGCGGCGGGCCTCTCTTTTCTTGAGTGCTTTCTGACTTTTCCGCTCCCTCTGTGCGGCTTTGGCCGCCTCTTGTTCTACCGCCCATTCGGCCTTGGCATCTTCAAATTCCTCCCACATAGTTGTGAGGTCGCGAGCGGCGATGAACTCGGCACGGCGGGATGCCATCGCTTCCCTACCATTTTGTGTGCGGTCGTGGGCGGCGAGGAACTCGGCGCGGCGGGATGCCATCGCTGCCTTACCGGTTAGTGTGCGGCGCGGTGGCATGAACGACGCTTGGTGAGAGCTCTGGGGTGGAGTGGCCGGACAACCGTATAGTGCATTGGTTTGTCAAGAGCTCAAGGACAGAAGACGAAGCAAATTTGGATTCCCCTTCAATCCTGGTCATTTATTACCGAGTAAAATGCATTGGCGGTCATCGAACTTGTCTTATATAGCTCACTTTGATCATTGTATACGAGATATGGTGATTATACGGTCACTGGCTCAGCGTATAGCTCCGTATTTGTCTGGTTGACCAGTCAAACAGTCCGCATGCGCCTCATCAGCTCTTGTTCTTTATCTATCTACGCGGGCCTACCTGTCAATGGAGAAAGAAATACTGTAAAAACCAAAATTATGCATATGTGGGGAATCAAACCACGAACTCGTCGCTGCAACGCACCCTGGTCAGCCAAATGAAAATGAAATACTTTGCGTCAGACACTCACGCTCACGCTGTCAAAGCATGCTAATGCATGCATGCCGCCCTCTAAATCAAAGTCCTACTCATGGCGCAACGCAAACGGCAAGCCCATCACCTGCGCGCCCCGGTGGTGCCTGACATTACTGTTTAGACGTTTGATGGAGGCTACGCGAACGCCGAGCATGTATTCACCTGGCTCAACACCAACGGTCATACTCGGATTGCCTTGCTCATGTATATCGTCCATCAGAACGACAATCTATAAAATAGCCTAGCTAGAGAGGGTACTATGGTAGTATGGTACGGAGTATGTACTATCGTGAGCGACCGATCTTAGTGCCACTGCACACTGGAACCCCTTCCATCGCTAGTGCGCGCTTCCCGCTTGAAACGGTCACCGCCTCTCCAGAATGTCAATGCCGCATTCACCGGACTTAACTGTAGGTGCAATTGGTGTGTCACTGACATGCGGGCCAGATGCCCGTTGGGCCCACATGTCAGTAACCCAATGCATCTACAGTTAAGTCACGTCCGCATTCACGCCCGACGAACCTACTCCGACGCCAGTTGTCCATCCGTCTGCCGCGGCTCATTGCCATTCGCCCGCTATATTAACTTGAGGCCCAGCTCCCAGCCATAGCCAAAGACCCACACTTATTCTCCTCCGGTCCCTTCCTTCTATCGGCACCACTCCAACCATGGCCTCCTGGCGCTCCGAAGCTCTCTTGGACGTACTGTCGCAGGAGCAGACGAGGGACATCGGCGGCTCTGCTCCGGGCGCGCTCCAAAGCTCTCTTCGACGTACTGTCGCAGGAGCAAACGAAGGAGATCGCCGGCACCCCCCCGGCCTCCCTCCGCCGCCACGACCACGAAGCCGGCGCGCGTGCGCGGGCGCAGCCGGCAGCGAGGAAGAGTAGTACACGGTAGGTCACCGCCGCTCTGGTCCCGGGAAGGCCACCGCTACTCCACTCAGTCGACGCCAAGCTTGGTGGGGTAAACATCGGCGGCCGATTAGCCGCTTGACGGCGACGTGGAGGCGGAAATCTTCAGAACCTTGTGCTCCGGAGGAGGAGGTTATCGAGGCGGATGAGGAGGAGGCAAAGGCAATGGCCGGCTTTCTCGGGTTCATGGCCGGACATGGTGGTCGGGCGCCGGCGATCGTTTAGATTAGGTTTACAGTAGGTTTTAGTACGGTTTGTGCGAAATATGTAATGAATTTCATCCAGTTTGTAGGAAAAGTCTTCGAAATGTAATGAATTTCATCCGGTTAATTTGAAATTTGCTTTGTTTGCATGAATTTCATTAGGTTAGTTCATATAGATGCCAGTGTAAATTTGTGGGCCAGCGCTCGAGATGCCCTAACTATCATGCTATAATCGCTAACAGTCTTCCATTTTTATCTTGCTTACATAAAAATGGAGCAAGTGGATGGCACTGTAGCACGTCATATCACTCGAACTAGCCCGCCTAATGAGCGGGAAAGCACCACCCTCGTCATTTTATCGATCGATCGCGCGAAAATGTTACGCTTCGCAAGTTCTAAAGGAAAAGGCGGCACACTTACGACTCGTACGCGTCGCACCCCCGACAGTCCGGCTCGCACGCCGCTCACCACAGGGGACACGCGTTGTCTTGCAATTTCACTGACATGTGGGACTGTAATTGAATAAACCGGCGATAGCCGAAATCTAATCGCTCGGCGGGTGTCGGCTGAGAAGAGAGAAACGGGGGAGGGAGAAGAGATCGCCCGCCCGCCGCGCACGGACTCCAAGAAATATATGGTGATAATGTGAGGTGGGCCATGCTGGAGTCCGGACCGCTTCCGGAGCCCGCTCTGACCGCCCTGGCCCCTCAAGACGCCAGCTGCCCGTCGCATGCATAGCAAGTAGTCCCCGCTTATGTGGAGGAGAGAGAGGCATTGACAAAGTCAAGGAGTAACAGTGGAGACAATAGCTTTCATAAAAAATAAACAATGAATACTCGTTGCTCGTCCTCTATAAAGGAAAGAATACTTTCATTCGCCGACATGTGGGACGTCGACCATCCTGGTCCACCTGCCATGCACAAAATTATCCTGGTCTACCCCGGTCGTATCGCAGGCCCAACCTTTCCCACTGTAAGTTGTTCGGACGAAGGAACCATCATGACTTCGTTGAATTCCGCTTCTTCAAGAAAACTTACTGTACCCGCAATACTGCTACCACACGCGAAGACTGGACGGCACTGTACCACGTCATATCACTGAAACCCACTAGGCCAAACTAGCCCGCCTAGGTCATCTATTTTGGAACGGAGGGAGTACGTCTCTGCACTGCTATGATTTTGTGTTGCACGTTCTCTGTACTTTTGCTACGATTTTCCTACCCTATGAACCAAATGAGGCCTGAATGTATCCGTGTCGACTATTGTCTGATCGATCGCTAAGCCTACAATTTTAGGAGCTAGGGCTATTGGTCGATCGACGAGGGATAAGTATAAGCGTACCACGAGCTCATCAGCCCCAACGTTTCTCTTTGGTGAGTGTTTTGCAAGTACTATAGCTCGCACAGTAGCTAGCCTACTAACACCAAGAATCATCAAACAAGCCCTGCTGATATGATAAACAGTTCAAACTTACATCTAAGCATGCCATATATTACATCAAAAGCTGGTGAGGATACATCTGTTTCCATAACTCGGAGAGGGTTCGCATGATTCATCGCATGATTCACTATCAAACAAAAGTAGCAAGATCCGCCCACACAAGACAGTGCACTAGCCCTAAGATGGTTTGATAACACGCATCATTCTGGTAACTAAACACAGGGCAATGCAAACTACCCTGAAGGATTAGCGCGACCAACTATTTCTTGTCATCGATCTCTCGGGCAATGACCACAGCACGGACAGCGGCATGGGAATCGATTTCTGGGGCGATGTCCACAGGACTGACCGCGACATCGGAATCGATCTCTGGGGCGATGTCCACAGGATGGACAGCGGCATCGGAATCGATCTCCGGGGCGATGCCAACAGGACGGGCCACGACATCGGAATCATCAAGGACGTCCACCGGCACCTGCACAACCCTAACATATTAGCAAGCACATTGCAAATAATCAAAAACCACAACTATGGTAATAAGCCATTATTTTTTACCTTGTGCAGCTCACCGGGGGATCTCATCCCTCCGGGGGCCATCTCCTCGTCCTCGATGGGGGCCATCACCTTGCCAGGGGAATACTGCTTCTCAACGGCGACTATCTCCTCAAACTCGGTCTTGAGCCTCACATAGGTGGCAATCAGAGTTCCTGGGGTAGGCACGGTGGGGCCCTTGCTGTTCTTCCAACTTTCTTTGAGGAGTTCGTCCGCCAACGTCCTCAACTCTTTGGCCAGTGCTTGTTTCTTGGAGTTCTTCGTCTCCATGGGTTGGCCCGCCAACATGGTCAACTCGTTGGTCGGTGCTCGCTTCCTGGAGATCGCTGTCTCCAGTGGGTTGTCCGCCGGCAACTCTTTGCCTAGTGCTCCAGGATCCATCAATGAACTGACAAACAAAAAGCAATCGAAAGGAAACCACAATCGCAATGAAAACGGGAAAAGAATAGGATGTGAGAATCGGTCGGTGCTTCGCAAAAAGAAGATTCTTGGAATGAAAATATAGCAGCATAACTGATTCGCCCACCTTTCCTTCGTCGGTACAGAAGAAAAATGGCAGAAGTGAGTAGCCTGGAGTGAGGTTTTCTTCAAGAAAGGGAAGAAAGGGCTTGAACGAGCGTTCCAGTGAAATGATGGTTGCTTCGTCCAGTCCAACTTGGAGGCCACCTTACCACTGCTGGTAAAGGTGTGGGTTTTGTGATATGACGGGTCATGACGGCCACACCGGGGTGACAGGTGAGTCTCGACTGTAGCACCTCGCTGTGATTTGGTGGATGGCACGCGGGCCCGGATGCTTTGAAATGTCCCGCATGTAGATAGAGCGGCTAGTCATATAGGAGTGCTCAATATTGTGCACCGCGACCAAGGCGGAGAGGAAAACGAGAGAACTACGTAATTAATGCATGAGTTTAATTAGGGTAGTTTTGTAAAGTAGTACGAGATACTACCTCCGTCTAGATGAATAAGTCATTCACGTAGTTCTAGGTCATCGATTTGAGGAATTAAATATGCGTTATATGTCATGAAAAGTATATCACTAGATTTCTACACGGATGTAGTTTCTAAATATATATTTTTTGTCACATATAATACATATTTAGATAGTTAAATCGTCAACCTAGAACTATGTGAATGACTTATTCACCTAGACGGAGGTAGTACATTCCTCCAATCGCAAAATGCCTTGGTTCATGAGATTTGAGATTTGAGCCCTATAAACCGGAAGGGAGGGAGTACTGCACGGCTGCACGCGGTGTAGTCTAGTCACTTGTTGAAATCTCTAGAAAGGCAAATACTCCTTTCTGGTTTACAGGGCTATACTACTCCCTCCGTCTAGGTGTGTAAGTCATCTTACGAAAACCAAATAGTCCCAAAACACTTAGGCGCGGTGCATTAACTTCTACCTTGTTTCTTGTTTCTTGACATATCAACCAATAAGAGATGAGAGGTGTGCATGCTTTTAATGACTTGCAATGGCTAGTTCATTGCAAGCAATGCTATTAATTAGCAAATAAACATTGGTGACCCCAGGAGGAAACGGTGCTAAGCGCGTGGACCTATGCAGAATGAGTATCAACCAATGGATGATGGAGTTTAATTGTTAAACAATAGCAATTTTGTCTCATGCAAGAGCCTGGCTACTATATGCGTGCTCCAAGGCACCGCACCACGCGAGCGTTCGCAACTGCCACGTTCGGGTTGCGCTTGGCTCTTCGCCTCTTCGAGAAGACGAACAATGATGTTACTCCTACTTCTACAGTATCGAATCCACTGCTGCATGTCCGTCCACCTCGTGCGGGAGGGATAGCGTGTAGCGAAAGCTTCTACTTACTGCTCCTGCCTTTGCGTCTATGACTGGTGGGCCCAACAGGTGGTTGGCCCTCCTGTCATGCAGCCAAAGGCAGGTGCAGTTAAGGCACCGGAGCTCAGTCCGCGAGGGAGAGGGCGTTGTAGTAATCAAATTTCTCGGTCTTGTACGAGTTGACGCGACACATCAAAGCACTGCACTCGATATAAGGCTGGTCATAGTGGGGAGTAACTTAGACTAGTAACATGCATATGTTACTAGTCTATGTTACTTATCTCTATAGTGCATAGTATCATAGATTAGTATCATAGGTGGTCTCATTTATTGACATGCATGACACATAGTAGCATCACATTTATTTTGTTACGGTATCTACCTATGTTACTATAACCATCTCTCTCTTCTTTAATTGCCTGCCACATAAGCATGTTTGCGAGTCCCAAGTGCATGATACTACTTATGTTACCCCCACTATGGCCAGCCTAAGTCTTTTTACACATTTCAAATGGACTACTTCGTATGTAGACATATTCTGCTTCGTATGTAGTCACTTGTTGCAATCTCTAAAAAGACTTATATTTGGAAACGGAGGGAGTACAACGCATGCATGCATGCCGTGACTTTCCTTTTGATACTTGCATGTGTTGATTTGATGCACCTTGCCAAATTTTGACTATAAATTTAACTAACCAAATTTTCATGCATGTCACAAAAAATTACGGGGCTGTTTGGATTGTGACTATGTTTGTCTTATGTTGCCACATTATTTTTCCCACACTTGCCACACTTGCCTAACCTGAGTTGCTCAAATTGTTAGACACACTTTGGCTTGCCTAAGGGAATCTTGCCACAATTTTTGTGTCTATGACACATTATTTTTGTGTCTATGACATGTGGAGTAGAAAATATAAATAATAATGCATGTTGGGGCAACCCACGTTTCCGCTAATTTTAGCCGTGGGCTTGTTCACAATTTTTACGAGGGGGTGGTTGTTCATTTAATGGAGGGACTTGTAGTACCAGACTTGAACGATACAAAGTGCGACCTGGCACACCGTAACACCACTTGGAACAAGCGGGTAGCTATCTCAAAAAACAATCAACAACTAAAAAAACCGCGACCTGGCATGTAGTAGTACACAATTTTAAACGATTGTTTTGATGGAGTGAAAAAGGAAAACTACCCCACTACGTATATATAGGCCGGAGCCTCCGCGCTTGCTTGCTAGGGTTGCTCTATTCACACACTCTCATCCTCTCCAGATCTAAACAAGATAGGGGTAGTAACACTGTCTTTCTCCCTTCAAAAAACACTGGCTTTGTATCCTCACCGCTGGTTACAGATCCGGACGTATCCCCCTCCGCCGGTGAAGGGGAGGAGGGGCAGCGTTTAGGCCGTCGTCGACAGCGAGGGAGGAGACCCACTGCCGGCCGCACCGTTATCTCTGGCCGAGCGCCGGCGCGGGAGGTCCTCCGATCCCTTCGTCGTTGCCTGTGGGCGGATCCGGCCTCCCGCCGCCCACCTATCCACATCCCGACGACCTTCAGGTATATCTTCGTTCGAAACCGCCTTAGCTCTACCTCCCCAGCTCGCTACGTCGCTGCATGTGCATCATTTTCTACCTCTCAGCCCCTCTCGATCGGATGGTCCAACGTCACCTAGTATTTTTTTCTTCTATTGTTAGAGGTAAAGCTACTTCATGGAGTCGAATCTTGTACTCCCTCCGTCCGAAAATACTTGTCATTGAAATGGATGTATCTAGATGTATTTTAGTTCTAGACACATCCATTTTGATGACAAGTAATTCCGGACGGAGGGAGTACTTGGTTCAAACAAGAAATAAAGTGGGGGTGGGGGAATTTAGTATGTACATCGGACTTGGTACAAACAGGAAGGAAAGGGGGTGAAAGTAGTACAGACTGGTCATCCAACCGGTATCTTGGTCGAAAAGGGAAATATAGGGGTAACGCTGTACACAGTGGTATGACCAGGACTAGATTTGCTATCCACACATAGGAGTAGGTGGCTAGAGTGAACAAAAATGGGACCAACCCAGATATGTTTCTTGGATGTTTGTTTCTCGGGGGAACAAACTATGAATCACCACTTTATGCCCCTGTTTACGTACATGGTGCTGGACTGCTGGTGCATCCACTGTCCCATGCCCTTATACCAAATATTTAGCTGTTCTTAATCTAATGTCCCTGGTAAAAATGAAGCCATGCCACTGTTATAAGCCACGACAAGTTTAGCCAAATGTTTTTGCCTGTAATTGTTTGAGACTCTGACTGTTTCCTCTGTACCTTTTTGTGCAAACAGGGATATCCAATTCACCTGGTTGCTGTTGTGACCTTTTGGTGCACTGCACAAAACTCTTCTTAAAAGAAGTGACTTTTGTGCTGTTTAACTGGAATGTCAGAATGGAACAGTTGGTTCATTTCGGTGGAACTGCACAAAGGGAGATCTGTGTTCCAATCCTCATCATCCATATTGGCGCCATAACCTTCCTTTAGGTAAGAATGATATTTAATGC
Organism: Triticum aestivum; assembly: GCF_018294505.1. Lineage (NCBI taxonomy): Eukaryota > Viridiplantae > Streptophyta > Magnoliopsida > Poales > Poaceae > Triticum > Triticum aestivum. The sequence goes on along the minus strand of NC_057795.1, from coordinate 379,665,517 downwards.
ATGTGTTCATCTCTATTTTCCGACTGCCATGAGAAAATAATGCTATTTTTTACTAGTACACTTGTACTCCCTCACTGACAAAACCAATTCTGAACTAGAAGGCCAATCATGTACTTGGTTTCACCAACTGGTGAGGAGAAAGAGAAATAGAGCATGAAGAGGAAGAAGATGAAGAAGAAGGAGGAGGAAATGAAGAAGATCACACGATGGTACCGTCCTATGTTATCCTGACATCTTGCTAGTGGTGTTGTATTGTTGTGTTGCTACTAGTCTTAATTTACTTGGAAGACTAGCAAGATGCTCGTTCGTTGCACGTAACATCGAGATGCACTTAACAACAAGATCACCAAATCTGTTTTTTGTAAGAGTATAAGAGTAATAGATAATAGAGTAGAGATAGATAGAGAAATGCAGCATAGTAGTACTTGGCTTAACGACACATCATACTAATTAACCGGATTCTCGATGCATGTGTGACCCAGCTCTACACGATCAACAGTGCCAAGTTGATCTTGCTGAAGCCGAGGCCTCAGTCGAGGCCATTCAAGGGCTCCGGCAATGTCTCCCTTACATGTGAGACGATCCTCCAGGGAGCCCTTCCACTTCTGTCGTCTCTCCTGCAAGGTCACTTAATTAATCAGGAGTACTTAAGTAGCACTAATTTATTGCTGCCTAATTTTCCCGTCAGAGTTAAACAAATCTTTAGTAGCACCCTATGCTGAATCATGTATGTGTATATATGTATCTGGAGGTGAATCATGTGGTGGAGCAGGGAGGGAATCTTGGTAGTGTCATGACATAATAATGCTATTGTCTTTCTATCCTTTCTCACTAAGCTAATGAAGGTTTCACCTTTTTCCTACTTGTGCAAACAGGGATCATGTTGTGCCAATCGTACATTTTAGTGGAACTGCACTAGAGAATACAATGAACTGTATCCCAGCCAGTGCTTTAACTCTGCTAGAAGTTCTTGATAATCTTTCGATATAATCTCACCACTGGTAAACAAGAGTTATTTCAACCATACATTTGAAGTGCACAAAAATATATACTATTGAGTGATTCCAGTGAGTGCTTTATCATCTCTTCTGGAATTACTTGAATAAGCATATTTTGCTCAGGTTGGTACCAGCCTAAGGCCTTCAGCCATATTAGTTTGTTGTACCTATATATGTATTGTGCTACTGTGTTGCTACTGTCATGAGAAACTCCTTTATCTTTGCACGTTAAAGTTTTGCAACCTATGATACATGGCAATGTTTTGAGTGTTGAGCTAATTGGCACTGATTAAATAAACTAATACCTCTCTTTAAGCAAGACTACTATGTTGCTAACTTTACCCATTAAGATAATGAGGGTGCTTCTGTTTGTTAGTGTATGTTTCATCAACTAGTCCCACTATTACAGTAATCTCACTCTCTCAATATATGTGCCAACAGGGATGCTCGATTTTGGTGGAACTGCACAAAAACTTTGGGTGCTTCATTGCCTCGACCGCTTCCTTCCCTTCATGTCAGTCGCTTTGTCTCGGCTTGCTTGCTTCCTTCGTTTCCTGTCAGTCGCTTATCTCGACTTCCAGTGAAAGGAAATAGTAATTGATATGCTACCTCACACAGGTTGGTACTGGGCTTTATCCTGATTATTGTGCTTGTCATGTATTGGTAATTTGGTATTGTGCTACTGTTTGCCGATTTTATAAAGGAGTAACTTGGAGCCTGAACTCGCAGGCAAATCATTGCATTGGGTGATTTCAGTAGAACTGCACAAAATGATCAGATGGACAGATACTTATGCTGCTGCCATGTACTCCAAAGTTCACTCAGACAAGCATCGATGTTGACAAGAAGTGCCTATATTCATTCGAGTATCAACCGGCGTCAACCAGTTGTCAAACTCCCAAGTATTAGGAGAGTGAACGCCAAAAATATTGCTTGGCGCATAGCCCAGAAGAACACAGTCCAGTCTTTGGTCCCAACTTGTGCCTTTTGGTTATCGGCAGATATGGTAGCGAACTGTATGGCATGGAGTCTAAAGATTCCAGACAAGTTGGTTGACGCGTATATTCATCTGGCACTTAATCAGTCTGCACGCCAGGGATGCTCCATTTCAGTTGAACTGCACAAAAAATTTGGGTGGTTCATTTTCTCAACTGCCTCCTTTCTCGTCTGCAATGTAGAATTTTGGCGAGCTACAGGACCAAGATGAGCCAGTAAACTAGTTGGATGAAAGTAGTGGCCAAGTTGCTCAAACCTCGCTCGGCACGAGGCCACTATTTGAGGATAAACCTACAAGCAAAGTTCAGATTGTCTGTGCTGCCTCTTATGTACTCGAAAGTTTACTCGTACAAGAACTAATTTTAGCAAGAAGTACCTCCGACTGAACACCATTTACCAGTCTGTACCCTAGGTAATTAAAGTTCGTCCATGGATCATATTGGCTGTGATCTCAATCATTTGGATGCATAAACATACTGAACATGTGTATATCTGAATCTTTTTGTGAATTATGCATGAATATTGTCGTGTGATCTATCAATCATTTGGATGCATAGATATGCTGAGCTTGTGTATATATGAATCTTTTGAGTTGTTGATAGTGAATGTTGGCTATGAATATGAACGTGTCCTGTGAACCTGAGTTTGATACGAATGTTTACCTTTTCTGTTGTATTTGTGTGTGAACTTGTTAGTATGCCTACTGTGGGGTATGTGACGTGTGGGTGTCAACGGCACACCTTCTTCCTGAGAAGAATTGCACCTGCTTTGTTAGGGTAGCAACGGCGCATCAGCTCTTTTTAATCTTTTTATTACTCTGTCTTCCCCTCTCCCCTGCTCAACCCCTGCCGTAATGTTTTCGGCCTCAAAACAAACATAGTACTGCGTTGTTTTTGGGGCTTGTTGAAAAATCGAGTGCTGGTTTCTGTAGGTTGGCCCGCCCAGCAAATGGGCTGCTGGTCCACCACGACAGACTGGGAGGCTAAAAATACAAGTTGTATGGTGCAGAGGCAAGTAAAAAACGCTATCGAGAGCCATCCACTGAAGAAAAAAATCGCTCCTGATGTGCTTCTTCAGTCGTGCCGCCGGCCCCCTCTTTAATCCAGTTCGCTCGGGGATCTGGTATCATTTTTTTCCAGAGGGCGAACAAGTATCAGCTAGGCCTAGGTTTTGTATTTTAACATGCGTAGCCCACGACATACGGAGACAGTGGTTTCAACTTATTTTTTGAGGTCCATACCGGCCTATGGGCTTTTTCTTAAAGATCGGCAGCCCAATGTATTTTTTAACAAAACGCAGGTCTCTGTTATATTTATCTATATATAAGAATAATAATGTTGTGTCCAATTTATGTTTTCCCTTCTAACCACATTATATATATTTATATTATTACTATTATCGTATATTTTATAGAGACTTTTATATACATTATAAAAACATCCCACGTGTTATTAACTTATAAAAGTAAATGTTTAACGGAAGTTGGCAAGGAAAATCCTGGTTGTTTTTGACTCACAGGCAAGGAAAATCCTGGTGATTGCGTACAAAAGCTTGCGAAGATTTTAAGGACCAATTTAATAATAACGCGCTCATTTTTATTTTGAGCAATAACTCGTTAATTTATTAATTATATATAAAAAATGTGCCTCTCCGGTTTATTCTTTGATATTAATTGCTCCTTCTAACATAACATTATATATATAACGAGCCCAGCATTTTGTTTTTTGAGAATCACAGCGCACTTTATTGCCTAAGTTCAATGCTTACAGGGATACATAAATGAGCAGGTGGTGCATCAAGCCACACATGCCTACCTATATCAAGAGACGTAGCCATACGTGCTAGTCTATGAGGCTCCTCATTACATTCGCGCTGTTCATGACTAAAAAGACAAGCCCTAAATAAATTGCTTCGTTCTTTGATCTCATGAAACACCATACAATGTCCACCAAGGTTCTTTGGTGCTTCGATTTCCCGGACGACTCTTAGACAGCCAGTAGCAATATGTACTCTTTCCACGTCCACGTCCTCACTCAACGCTAGTGCTTCTCGACATGGGCTGGGATTCGTGTATAAATGGGCTGGGATTTCTTAGAAAATATAATGAGCCCAGCTAATTCGCGTATTTCAAGGAAGTGCAAATGGGCTCAGATTTCTTAGAAAATATAAATGGGCCAGATTGACGCGAAATTATTTGTTCATCCAGCCCAGCAAATGGACTGTACATTCTAGAAAACATGGGTTAAATATATGCCACATTTTTGCATGCTGACATATGAGCCAATAGGTCGAAGCCTATGCAGGGCATTGTCAACTTGGTCAACAAATGATTGTGACATCCACAACCATTGGATTTTATATCCAACAGCCAGCATGCACCTTCAATCTCTCGTCTTCTTCCTCCAGCGTCGTTGGGGCCGCCTGGTCCGGCCTCCGGCGGCTAGCGGCTCTGCTTAGCACGCATCGCTGTGAAGCGCTACCCCACCGCCGGCCAGGCTATCGCTGTGAAGATGACTATACGTGAGAGGCTGACAGTGGGGACGCACCACTCCCATGGATGCATGCATGCAACGGAACTCGGCGTGGTCAACGTGGTTAAGGAATGACTTCCATCGGAAGTATACTGTACGTGGAGAGGCTGACAGCTGGGCCCACTAAGTTGACGGGGACGGAGGGCTTTGTCAACTTAGTCAATATGAACGATTCTAGCTGCAGTGACCGTACGATGTCCATCCAACGGCCATCGTGCTTCTTCAACCTCTAGTCTTCTTGCTCCAGCCGCCCAAAGCAGCGCCGGTCGTGCCGCCTGCTCCTGCCTCCCGTGGCCGGCTGTGATGCCGCGGAGGCCTCACCGCCCCCTACTACTCCCGCCGCTGGCCAGGCCATCCCTCCACTCACCCACACCCCCTGTTATTCTGCGGCGACGGCAGCCTCACACCGCAGCCGAACGAGTGAACCCTCATACTCCTCTACGCGTGGGCATCCACTGCCGCGTCTTCCCCGGCTCCGCGTCGTCCCCTTCCTAGGCCTCGCCGTCGTCCACCGCCGTGGTGCTCTCGGCGCGGCGTGGTCAATGTGGTCAACGACCGACTTCCATCGGAAGAGTACTGTACGTGGAGAGGCTGACAGCTGGGTCCACGGCCACAGCCCAGTTTTTTTGTGATTTGCCAAGTAAGTCGCTTTGTCAGGCCTGTTGGGCTGCAAATCTTTCAAGACGAGGAGAGCTTCATTCGGCTGGCCGAGAAAATGGCCTATCAGTAATGAGAAATGGGTTGTACATTTTTAAAACACATCAAACCGGCAATTAGTTTCAAATTTCTTTTTTTCATTTCGAGATTTTAAATTGCATTGATTTTTATGCGTGGACAATTTGTTGGACTTTATATTGATATACATTTATTTTTAAAATCAGTTTGAATGTGACTCGAAATTTCGGGATTAAAAACAGTTCGGACCGCACCGAAATATGCAAAATTTCGTATAATTTTTTAACCGTGGCCACAATATGGGCTGTAATGCTAACAAAAAGAATATGGGCTCCAAAAAAACCCTTAAGAATTAGCAAATGGGCTGTAAATTATTAGAAATAATGGCAGATGGGTTGTATGCTGTTTTCCACAGATTTGAGGCTTTCCTAAAAAAAGGTTGACGCACAAGCAGTGACTATTGGATTTCCATCCAACGGCCGTCGTGCTTCTTCAATCTCTGGTCTTCCTGCTCCAGCCGCTCAAACAAGCGCCGGCGGGACTGCCTGCTCCCTCCTACCCGCGGCCGGCTGTGCTGCCGTGCAGGCCTCACCGCCCCACCGTACTCCCATCGCTGGCCTAGCCATCCCTCTACTCACCCACACCTGCTGTTATTCTCCGGCGACGGCAGACGAACCAGTAAACCCTCGTACAGTCATACTCCCCTCCGCGTGGGAAACTACTGCCGAGTCTTCCCTGCCTCCGTCTCGTTCCCTTCCTAGGCCTCACCGTCGTCCACCGCCCTGGTGCTCTCGGCGTGGCCTGGTCAACATGGTCAACGACCGACATGCATCTGAAATGGACTGTACGTGGAGAGGCCGACAGTTGGGTCCACGGCCGCACGCAAGGAAATGCCTCCTTATTACGCGCAAAATAATGATTCCTCCACCTGACATCAGGGACCCACCAAAAGGGCCTCTGTATTTCGCGAAAAAACGTTACCGCCGCTGACTTGTGGGCCTACTAAGTTGACGGGGACGGAGGGCTTTTGTCAACTTAGTCAATATGCATGATTCTAGCTCAAGTGACCGTATGATGTCCATCCAACGGCCGTAGTGCTTCTTCAACCTCTGGTCTTCTTGCTCCAGCCGCCCAAACCAACGCCGGTCGTGCCTCGTGTTCCTACCTCCCGTGGCCGGCTGCGATGCAGCGGAGGCCTCACTGCCCCCTACTACTCCCACCGCTGGCCAGGCCATCCCTCTACTCACCCACACCCCCTGTTAACTGTTATTCTATGGCGACGGCAGCCTCACACCGCAGCGAACCAGTGAACCCTCGTACTCCTCTACGTGTGGGCATCCACTGCCGCGTCTTCCCCGGCTCCGCGTCGTCCCTTTCCTAGGCCTCGCTGTCGTCCACCGCCCTGGTGCTCTCGGCATGGCATGGTCAACGTGGTCAAGGAACGACTTCCATCGGACGTGGACTGTACATGGAGAGGCTGACAGCTGGGTCCACGACGCCCGCAAGGAAGTGCCTCCTTATTACGCGCAAAATAATTATTCTTCCATCTGACAGCTGGGACCCACCGTACGGGCCACCGTATTTCACGAAAAAAAACGTTTCCCCCGTGACTGCTGGGACCCACCAGCTACACCTTCGCACACAAGGAATTGCATCCGAAAAAAAACGATTCGCCCCCCTGACAACTGGGACCCACCAGCTACATCTTCGCAGGCAAGGAAGTGCCTGACAGTCGGGACCCACCTGGTCGAAACGTACATAGCATTGTCATTCTGGTCGCGAACGTGTACGTACATATATACTGGTGGATGTAGAGGCGCGCACGTGTCATAGTAGAGGCGTGCACGTAGCATGTACATGTACGTACAATGACCAGGGTGGAAGAAAGAAAATACGACCACGTATATGTACATACGGGCGGGGTCTCGAGCGCCTACTCGCGCATATATACGTACAACCCATGTATGCTGGGTCGAACGGAGAAACATCGTTTGTGTTCATTGGGAGCCAACCGGCTGACGGAATGCGTCGTGTTATAGGGCTTGGACGGAACAGGCGATGGAAACGAGGGCTGGCGTACCACATAATGGAGGAAACGGACCTCCTACGTTCAGAACGGGGTCCTATTGATCGAGAGAGGTGTGGCGTACCGCAAAACAGAGGAAACGGACCTCCTACGGTCGAAACTGGGGTCCTGTTGATCGGGAGGGGTGCGGCGTACCGCAAAACGGAGGAAATGGACCTCCTACGATCGAAACGGGGGTCCTGTTGATCGGGAGGGGTGTGGCGTACCGCGAAACGGACCTCCTACGGTCGAAACGGGGTCCTGTTGATCGGGACGGGTGTGGCGTACCGCAAAACGGACGAAACGGACTTGTGTTGGAGCGCTACGGTCGAAACGAGGGTCCTGTTCATCGGGAGGGGTGTGGCGTACCGCAAAACGGGACTCCACGGGATACTGTTCACTCCACCGTCGACCTCCTCCAGCCTCCACGGGCTACTATTCATCCACCGTCGACCTCCTCCAGCCTCCACCTGCGACTGTTCATCCACGATCTCCTGTTCATCCAGCCTCCACCGCACGCTACTCCACCGGCTACTGTTCAACCACTCCTCTCTATACCACCCCTCCACTATATCTATTCCACCCCTCCGCCATCTCTATTCATATCCAGCCATGGGGTCGTCCTGTTCATCCAGCCCTCCACGGGGTCCTGTTCATCCAGCCCCAACCGGCTCGATCGATCGGGGTCCTGTTCATCCAGAGGCAACGCCACGGGTCTGTTCATCCACTCCCACCGCTCACTGTTCATCCAAACCCCCCCCCGCAAACACTCACTGTTCATCCAGAGAGGCAGCATCGATCGGCTTCAGTTAGCAGCAGTAGCGAAGGAATCGATCGCTCGGGTTCAGTAACGCGTAGCCTGCAGTGCAATCGCTCGGGTTCAGTTAGAGCCCAAGCCTGCTCGGTTCATTAAGCACCCGCCACACGCGTACGTGTACGAGAGAAACGCGCATCGCTCGGCCCCCGACCACCCACCGTAACCGGGAACTCCCCGAAATTTCCTCGCCCTCGCTTCTACCATGGTTTTTTCCGTCATGGACGGCCCAAAGAATGTCATGCAGCTGCGTCTCCGGCCCGCCCAGGACGAAAAGCCCATTTCTGTCATGATTTTTTGTCATAGAAGTAGGAGCCCACCACATCTATGATGATACCGGGTTTTGTCACAATTATCGTCATAGAAGTGTCATATGTATGACAGAAAAAAATTTCATTCGGCCCAAAATGTCACAATTGTGTTTTTTTTGTAGTGTAGGTGTTGAAGATGTGGATGCTCAATGTTGATGTAGATCATTTGGAGCAATCCATTGGAGTGAATTGCACTTTCAATACCTGCATGGGTTAGTCCCACAAGGAACAAACAAGGATATCCATAGACATAGAGTGATGCACCCACAAGTTGATGTCTATAAAAGCATTAGGTTGCCTTGTCCCTTGTCTTACCAACAAGAGGGTTTGTGACTCCTTGAACTAGTGCAAGATGTGGAAGTTACCAAAACCACCTAGGGATAGTTGCACTTTCAATCTCCCCCTTTTTGGTAATTGATGACAACATATAGATCAAAGCTTCGACAAATGATAATAAGATTGAAAAAACATTGTCGCTTTGAGAAGTATGTGAAAAGCAGTAGCTCCCCCAAAATTTGTGCATAGTTTAAGATTTGCTTTGGACTGCAAATGCACAATGAGTTAGGATTATGGGTTACTCTTCCATGTCACATACATCTTGGTGGAGCGCTCAAAATGATAATAATTAAATTCATGCACTCATCACCGAGCAATGTGAATGATCATATAGATATAAAAGGATAATGTCATCCAACAAGCATTAAGGTAGCATCGAATATGATCAACCACATGATCAACCAAGTATCACACAAAAGGCATAGAGTATCTCAAACAAGCATACCAAAGTTCAACCACCAAAACAAGAGAGAACAAAAAAGCAACACTCTCTCGAACCCTATGATCTATACATTTTTCTCCCCCTTTGGCAACAAGTTACCAAAAAGTTCATAGAAAAAGCATAGTACTAAATGACTCTCAGGCTTGGCCTTGAGGTGGTGGTGTAGATAAAACTCCAAGGATGAAGGCATCAGTTGAGGTTGATGGAGTTGATGGAGTGGCTACTGGAGCTGGTGGTACTGAAGCTGTTGCTGGTGCAGATGAAGTTGCTCTAGTGTCTGTAACTGGCACTGCAACAGATCTCTGACTTCTGGGCACTCTAGCAAATGCATCAGTGGTAGTCTTGCCCCTTCTTCTCCTGCACTTCATCCTGAAGTTTCTCAACAACTGACTGTATCTCAGTGACCTTCACATCTAAATCATAGAACTTCTGCTCTATGATCCTCTCCAAGCTCTCCTGGTACTGAGTCAGGGTGGCCAAGCCCTTCTCAATCCTCAGAGTGGAGGCAATCAAGTAGCCAAACAGATCTTGCTTGCTCTTTAGGAAAATCTGAGATGCTTCTTCAGCAGTTGGCATCTTAGCAGCCTTCTCAGCCCTTGCCTTCTCCTTCTTCTCTTGTGCTTGCACAGAAGATGGTTCATTTTCATCCATCACTACTGTATTGTCCTCAAAGTCTGGGTAGATGGGCATGTGATCCTTGTCCAAGAGATATCCAAGCCCATGTCAATTGTGGATATGGCCGCATGTGTATAAGGAGAAGGTAAATCAAAAACTCATTGGGTGCGCTGGGTTTAGGAAATTCTGCATTCATCGAACTGCATCAATGCTAATTCAGCAATTATAACATTAGAGGGAAACTGCCGGTTTAAACCGTTGAAGTTGAAGTTGGGACGGCTCAAGCATCACTGCAATGACATGGGAACACTTATGGCAGCTTTGGTTAAGTATGCTGATTCTAATAATTCCAAGGATCCTGAGTCTGATGATGAGGAACCAAAGAAGGGAAAGAAGAACGTCGGTGCAAAAGGGCAACAACATAACGAGGCGAGCCATGGGAATAACGGTAAGCGCAAGGCGGATAGTAACTCTGGCTTTGTGGCTAACACCAATGTGCAGGGCAATAATCAGCGCCGTAAGGGTAAACCGCCCCCGCGGGGCGGAGGATCAGGGATGAATCTGGAGCGTCTGTTGAACCAACCTTGCCCAAAGCACGGGACGCAAGATAAACCGGCTACACACTTATGGAAGGATTGCTTCATTATGCGAGAGTTCAAAAATTCAGATCTCTTCCGGTATGATCATGGACCGTCCGGCGGTTCAGGACTCGGGTTTCACGGACCGGGTTATGGCGGAGGTAATTCCGGTTCAGGTTTTCACTTCAACCAAGGAGGACAGGGCAATCAAGGCAACCAAGGTGGTTATAATCAACAAGAGAATCAACAACAGCAGTAGTCGGGTTATCAGAGTAACCCGAAGCAGTTAAATGGTGGGCAGTATCATGTCTTCACTACTAGCCTATGCAAGCGCGATCAGAAGCTCCATAAGAGGGTAGTGAACTCTGTTGAACCGGCGGTGCCTTGTTATCTGCGCTAGTCTGAGCAGCCTATTGTGTGGAGTCGAGAAGATCATCCGCCCCGGGTTGATAATCCGGGTCATCTGGTGTTAGTGGTCGCACCATAGATTGGAGGTTATAAGTTAACAAAAGTGCTCATGGATGGAGGGAGCAGTATCAACATCTTGTATTATGAAACCTTCCGGCGTATGGGGTTGACGGATAAGAATCTTAAACCGTCGAACACCGTTTTCACGGTGTGGTACCTAGTAAATCGGCCTACCCAGTCGGTAAGATAGCTCTGGAAGTGGTTTTTGGAGATGATCATGATTCAAGATCCAATACGTTGACCTTTGAAGTGGTCAAAATCAGAAGTCCGTACCATGCCTTGTTTGGACGGCCGGTTTATGCTAAATTCATGGCAAGGCCGTGTTATGTTTATCTGCAGCTCAAGATGCCGGGTCATAAGGGGACCATCACGGTTCATGGCAGCCGCAAGATCGCACTAGAGTGCGAGGAGGGTGACATGGCTTATGCTGAGTCGGTTTGTGCAACGGAGGAGTTGAAGTTTTATAAGGACAATGTTGATTTGGCAGATATGACTTCTCTAAAGAAGCCCACTACAGAGCATGATCCGGCTTTGAAGTTTAAATCGGCTGATGAGACTAAGTTGGTTGATTTTGTTCCTAGCGATTCATCCAAGCAGTTCAGCATCATCGTTAACTTGGATTCGAAATAGGAAAGCGCGCTCATCGAGTTCATCCGTGAGAACCGGGACATCTTTGCATGGAAACCTTCTGACATGCCAGGTGTACCGAGGGAACTCGCTGAGCACACCCTTAATATTGATCCCAAGTTTAAACCGGTCAAGCAATTTCTTCGCCGCTTTAATGAAGAGAGACGCAAGGCCATTAGAGAGGAGGTAGCCCGGCTATTGGCAGCTGGGTTTATTGTGGAGGTTTTTCACCCTGAGTGGTTGGCTAACCCAGTGTTGGTACTTAAGAAGAACGACACTTGGCGTATGTGTGTGGACTACACGGATTTGAACAAAGCTTGCCCATCTGATCCCTTTGCCCTCCCTCGTATTGATCAAATTATTGATGCTACGGCGGGTTGCGAGCGTTTGAGTTTTCTGGATTCTTATTTGGGTTACCATCAGATCAAAATGGCAGTTAAGGACTAGGAGAAGATGACCTTTATAACTCCTTTTGGAGCCTTTTGCTATGTTTCTATGCCTTTTTGGCTCAAGAGTGCTCAGGCGACTTATCATCGGTGTGTGCAGAATTGCCTCCATAATCAGATTGGGCGCAATGTTCATGCTTATGTGGATGATATCGTGGTGAAATCCAGGAAAGCAGAGACACTCATAGCTGACTTGCAGGAAACTTTTGATAATCTGAGGGTTTATAAGATGATGCTTAATCCAGCCAAATGTGTTTTTGGTGTGTCAGCTGGCAAGCTCTTGGGTTTTTTTGGTGTCTAGCAGGGGCATTGAGGCTAATCTGGAAAAGATCAAGGTTATCACATCCCTGGCTAAACTGGCGTGTATCAATGATGTTCAAAGGCTGGCGGGTCGGATTGCAGCACTGAGCCGGTTTATCAACCGGTTGGGGGAGAAGGCAATCTCGCTTTATTAGATGATGAAGAAAAGAGACAACTTTGTTTGGAGTGATGCTACTGATGCGGCGTTTGAGGATTTGAAGAACCAGTTGGCCGAACCGCCCGCCCTTGCTGCCCCCATTGATAAGGAACCATTGCTGTTATACGTGGCTGCTAATGCCCGGGCTGTCAGCGTGGCTATTGTGGTGGAGCGCAAGGAGGTTGTTAAGGAACATCCGGTTTAGCGGCCGGTTTATTATATCAGTGAGGTACTTATCGAGTCCAAACAGAGATATCCCCATTGGCAGAAGCTGGTGTATGGAGTGTTCATGGCAAGCCGGAAGCTTAAGCAATACTTTCAAGGCCATCCCATCACTGTGGTCAGTTCTGCTCCATTGGGAGACATCATTCAAAACAAGGAGGCAACTGGCTGGGTCGCTAAGTGGGCTATTGAGCTTGGGCCTCATGGGTTGAAATACATGCCTCGCACTGCTATCAAGTCCCAAGCGCTCGTGGACTTCATCAACGACTGGACAGAGTTGCAGGCACCGGAGGATAATCCGGATAACACACACTGGACTATTCACTTTGATGGATCCAGACAATTGGAGGGCTCAGGCGCTGGAGTAGTTCTTACTTCCCCTCGAGGTGACAAATTTTGTTATGTTCTCCACTTAATGTTTCCCTGTACTAACAATGCAACTGAGTATGAGGCTTTACTCCATGGTCTACGGATGGCTAAGGAGATGAACTTAATTTGGGTACGTTGATTTGGTGACTCCGATTTAGTGGCTCAGCAAGTATCCAGTACGTGGGATTCCAAGGATCCACTCATGGCGGCTTATCGGCGGGAGGTGGACGTCATTGCTGGTCACTTCAAGGGTTATCAGGTAGAGCACATTGATCGGTGCAAAAATGAAGCGGCAGATGCTTTAAGCCGGCTCGGATCCCAGCGTAAACCGGTGCCGCCTAATGTTTTTCTGGATGTTTTGTATAATCCGTCAGTCAAGATACCAACGGAGGAGGATCTGGCGATTCCTGACCCGAAAGCTCAATTGGTGGCGGTTCTTCATGCTATCCCTGATTGGACATTGCCGTACCTGGCATACATGAACCAGGGCGAGTTACCAGAGGACGAAGTTTTGGCCAAGCAGATAATTCGGCGGTCTAAGTCCATGACTATTGTCAATGGCGAGTTACACCACTGCAGTGTCTCAGGGGCGTTTCAGTGTTGTGTTTCTTCTGAAGAAGGTTGTGAGATCTTGCGTGAAATCCACGAAAGAGATTGTGGTCATCATGCCGGTTCAAAATCCTTGGTAGCTAAGGCTTTCCGGCATGGTTTTACTGGTTAACAGCTCATGTTGATGCGGAGGATCTGGTCCGAAAGTGTGATGGCTGTCAGAAATTTGCACGTCGAGCTCATGTTCCGGCTCAGGAGTTGAGGATGATTCCAATCACCTGGCCATTTGCAACTTGTGGGCTGGATATGGTTGGGCCCTTTAATAGGTCCAAGGATAATAAGGCCCACCTTCTGGCGGCGGTTGATAAATTTACCAAGTGGGTGGAGGTAGAGCCAGTGAGCAAGTGTGATGCGGCCACGGTGGTTCAATTCATGAAAAAGGTGATCTTCTGTTTTGGTTTTCCACACAGCATTATAACAGACAATGGCACGAATCTCTCCAAGGGAGCTATGGAAGATTTCTGTCAACGTGAGAACATCCGGCTTGATGTGTCATCAGTTGCCCACCCCCAATCTAATGGTCAAGTGGAGAGAGCTAATTAGGAAATCCTAAAGGATATCAAGCCTCGGCTTATGGTCCCTTTGAAGCAGACGCCAGGTTGTTGGGTGGAGGAGTTGCCTTCTGTTTTATGGAGTATTAATACCACCCCCAATAGATCTACGGGTTACACACCCTTCTTCATGGTTTATGGAGTGGAAGCAGTTCTCCCAAGTGATATTCGCCATGACTCGCCCCGAGTGGCAGCTTATGTTGAAGTGGATAATGAGAGAGCACACCAGGATGCATTAGACCTGTTAGATGAGCAACGGGATATTGCGGCAGCTTGCTCGGCGATTTATCAGCAAGACTTGCGAGGTTATCACAGCCGCCGGGTTAAAACCAGGACTTTTCAAGAAGGTGACTTGGTGCTCTGGCTCATCCAAGATCAGACTGACATGCACAAGTTGTCTCCACCTTGGGAAGGACCCTTGTGGTCAGCAAGAATTTGAACAACGGGTCATACTACCTCATCGATGTTCGAGAACACAAAGACTCACGCAAGTCAGAGGAGGAGACCCGCCGGCCATGGAATATAACTCATCTTAGGCCTTACTACACCTGAGCCACAGGCTCCTACTATGTATATATTTTTGATAATGTACATATTATGATCAATAAATAAACCGACATCCTTGCTAAAGCGGGGCCTCTGCTGTTTCGTCTTATATGTCTTCTTGGTTACATGGGGGCTCATGCTTATAAGCGGAGTTTCCCATTAAACCAGCTTATAAAGCCACAACATAGCTTGGGAGCTTCACACCGAAGGGACCAAAGAGAGTCTGTTGCCACGCACAACTCAAACATAGGTACCCATTGAGCACAACTCACAATGTTACTTGGGGGCTCTTTGTGCACAACAACAAAGAGTTTGAAAGGACCCTTGTAATAGGCTATCAAGCCAGGCTTGGAAGCCAGGTGTATTCACCTAAAACCCCGGGTTAACCTGCCTTCATCAAGTAAGCCACTCTGTCCAGCTAATCTTGGTATGACCCGCCGAACGTTTGACAAGTCAATCTTATATAGACCCTGAACTTGTCAAAGTTAAAATGATGATTGGTTAATTGGAGGCCCATCTTAAAAGGCTTTGTCAAATGGTTTAACTCAGTGGCCTAGCAGCCCATGAAAAGCCTCGAATTTGGGCCTGGCAGCCCTTGAAAAGCCTCGACTACAAATTTTTATTTGATTTTGTTTTTTGCAAGTTTTCTTTCCTGTCATAAGGTTTTAAGATAAACCGGCGTCTATTGACCCGGCCTGACTATAAGTCATTACATCAACCCGGTGTTTCTTAACCCGACGCAGCTTTCAAACTATCAGTTGTTGGTATACAACCAATTTTAAACCGGTGTTTATCACAACCTGGTCTGGCATTGACTATAAATCGCGAGGATGATCATCCAGTGTTTATCATAACCCGGCGTGGCTTCTTATAAACTAGCACGACATGGTGAGAGTTATCAACACTCAAAGATTTGGGTTATCACCCTTGCTACAAACAGTTGGTAAACCAACAATGTGATTCAACATCACAGGTATGATATATTTCATATTTCATTTTACATCCTTGGTTATAAACTCTGGCTTTACATTGGGTATCATAACCCGTCCGGTGGTAAACGCCAGGACAATTTTAAGTTTGCAGAAAATAGGATTGCATAACACTATTAAAGATCATAAGCAGACATGGCATATCATGACAGATTGATAGTCTCAGGAAAGTAATTATGCACGATGGCATTGCAGAATAAGTATTTCAAGCTATGCACGATGGCATAGTAGACCAAGTGTGTCAAGCTAGCCTATTACAAGGCGTTTCAAACACCCAAAAGGATAATTGTTTTTTGAACAGATGACAATGCGCAAGACGATAAACCGACTTCCGAGTCGGTTCAACCTCCGCCTCCCCATCCACTGGCTGGAAGTCAATGGTTTCCCAATCAATTCCACACAAACCTCGGAAGACAGCTTCATCACTTATAAGATCTGACGGTTCAACATCAGGGGCATAAGTGTGCTTACGAGTTGGCGGGATTAGATTCTGGGCTTCGTAAGTCGATGCAGTGATCCGTCTGTTGTCTGCATCATAGATGGACCGATGGTAAGACAGATCAGTCTCTTCGGCCGGTTTATTGGCAAGCAGGCGCATATCTTTTGTCAAAGCTTTAAGGGCATCCTCGTCAAAATCCGGCCCATCTTCTTTTTGACTTGGATAGCCATTTCCAATATCCTCCGGATCAAGATCAGCTATCCAAGCCTTAGCACGAGTCAGTGCAGATAAAGCGCCAGCCCTTCCGGCCGATCTCTTCATCTCTTCTAGCTGGGCCGGTGTCATGGAGAGCTTGACCAATGTATCCTTGATTAAAGTTGGCGCCGGTTTATTGTACGAGGCTGTGCAGATGACCCGTTGAGCACCGGTATACAATTGCTCTATCAGAGTATAGGCAGCCTTCAGCTTCTTGCGCATATCTGAGCGAAGATGGGCGACGCGGCTACCTGCAATGGTTACAATATTGTTATTAAACCGGCGGTTTCAAGGCTGATGAAGTACGGTTCATTACAAAGCTACTTACCAAAGATAGCAGAAGTCATAGTATTGATCTGCCGCTTTAAACCAGTCAGCTCTTTCGCCACCGGTTTAAGTGCCACTTCAGCATCCTCAGCCCGTTTTAACAGAGTGGCCTTCTCAGTCTCCCAGTCTGCCCGCTCGCCTTTGAATCCATCCTTCAATTGTTCCATGGCTGTTAAAGGGCCCTTCAGTTCATCCTTCGCCTTGGATGTTTCGACTTGCTGGGACTTGATGTTTTCCTGGAGGTCGGCGATTTGAGAATCTTTGTTGGATAAATCAGCCTGCAAAACACAGAACAGTAAATTGGCAATACTTTTTTCAAAGTCCCAAGCACATAACAAGTTATACACTTGGAACTTGGGGGCTAATGTGGATTTATTTCTTAAAAGCTATTTTAAGTCCCAAGGCTCAATACAAGTATTAATCTTGGCACTTGGGGGCTAATGCTTAATTGATCAGATAAACCGGATGTGAAGGAATTAAACAAGGATAAGCTTTATAACAGGAAGTACCGGTTCATCTTGAAGAGATAAACCAGCCCTTGGGGGCTACTGGAGTTAAAGATTCTAAGGGGAAAGGGCCTATGCAAAGATATTAATATTTACCTTGTATCTCTCTTTCATCAGGTTCACCAAACCGGCTTCGTAGTCACGACTTGTGTACAGCCGGTTCAAATATCCAGAATGGATGTCTTGAGCATTGAGATGAGCATAACTTGACAAATCAGATTTCCACTTGACCTTCTCCATAGCGGCAAATTCTTCTTTTGCACTGTGCTTTGATAAAGCGACATGATTGCCAAAACTGGTATGGTCAAAGCCAGTAATTACAACATCATCTGTTGTGCCTCCAGCTGTCTTATTTGGGCTCGGTGGTTTGTCAGCGGCCTTAGCTGGGCTTGGCGGATCAGCGCGTGGGCTTCTGGGATGTGTCTCTGGCGGATCAGCAAAAGTATCCTGACCCTCAGGTGTCGAGTCATGTAGCTCAATGTCAGCATTCAGCGCGTGGGCTTCTAGGGTTTTCCGAAGTGGAGGGCGCATCGGGGTTGTCGGGCGATGAATCCGACACCACCGGGCGCCTGGAACTCTCTCGGGTCCCCGTGGCCTTGTCCTTGGCCTTCTTCTCCGGCACCACGTGAGGTGCCGGAACCAGTAGCTTCGCTAAGCATGCGTCTGCTGGGCCTTCGGGCAAAGGGGCCAGACAGTCAAACTGTCCGGATGTCCTCTTCCAGTCCTGTCAAAGGAACAGGAGTTTAGATCCCACATAAAGTCACACTATGAAATTCGGGTATCCCATAAGGGACTAAATGTAAGCTTACTTCGGAGGCTTGACGTTTGGCGCAGAATCCGCGATCCTCGGTGACGGGAGGGGAGACCTCGGAACTCTTGAAAAGCACCTTCCAGGCATCCTCGTGCTTTGTTTCGAAGAGCCGGGATAGAGTCTAGTGCTGGGCCGGGTCAAACTCCCACAAATTGAAGTCCTGTCGTTGACACGGGAGGATCCGGCGGAAGAGCATGACCTGGACTATGTTGACAAGCTTGACCTTCTTGGTCACCAGGTCTCGGACGCAGGTTCGGAGTCGGTCACCTCCTCCAGATTGCCCCACGACAGGCCCGACTCTTTCCAAGATGTGAGCCGGGTGGGCATGCCGGATCGAAATTCGGGGGCCGCTGCCCACTTAGGGTCACGCGGCTCGGTGATATAGAACCACCCCGATTGCCACCCTTTGATGGTTTCCACGAAGGCACCCTCGAGCCAAGTGACGTTGGCCATCTTGCCCACCATAGCACCTCCGCATTCTACTTGTCGGCCTTTCACAACCTTCGGCTTGACGCTGAAGATCTTCAGCCATAGGCCAAAGTGAGGCTGGATGCGGAAGAAGGCCTCACACACGACGATAAATGCCGAGATATTGAGGATGAAGTTCGGGGCCAGATCGTGGAAGTCCAGGCCGTAGTAGAACATGAGCCCCCGGACGAACGGGTGAAGAGGAAAACCCAGTCCGCGGAGGAAATGGGGAAGAAAAACAACCCTCTCATGGGGCTTGGGGGTGGGGATGAGTTGCCCCACATCTGGAAGCCGGTGCGCGATGTCGTCAGACAAGTATCCGGCCTTCCTCAACTTTTTGATTTTCCCCTCCGTGACGGAGGAGGCCATCCATCTACCTCCCGCTCCGGACATGGTTGGAGAAGGTTGAGGTGGGAAGTGCGGGATTGGGCGCTGGAGCTCGAGCGCGCCGGGACGGATAAGCAGAAGAGGTAGAAGGCGTGAATGGAAAGGGCGTATTTTTATCCCCTTATATGGGCGGCCAAAACTACGAGCCCCCCACCGTCCTAATAAAACTCGCTTATCTCCCAAGCGCCGCGGTTAATGGCGCGGTTGGGTTACCCACGCCCGTATTGATGAGAATCTCGGAATAAGGGGACACGATCTCTGCTTTGACAAGATGTGCGAAGGAAACCGCCTCGCTAAACGCGCTGAGGTGGAACAGTAAAATGAATAAAAGCCTGGCCGTGGCATGATGTCACGTCGCGGAATACGTCAGCAGATCCGATTGATGCAAATATTATTATCTCTACGATGGAATGTGGAACTTATTTTGCAGAGCCGGACACTACCCTGGTGTTCAACATCTTCTATGGAATATTCGGAGGAGGAACCCGCCTTGCAATGCCGAAGAGAACTTGCGCACCGGACTCGTCGTCATTGAAGCCTGGTTCATGGGCTATTGAGGGAGTCCTGGATTAGGGGTTGTCCGGATGGCCGGACTAAGACCTTTGGCCGGACTCTTGGACTATGAAGATACAAGATTGAAGACTCCGTCCCGTGTCCGGATGGGACTTTCCTTGGCGTGGAAGGCAAGCTTGGCGATACGATATGAAGATCTCCTCCCATTGTAACCGACTCTGTGTAACCCTAGCCCTCTCCGGTGTCTATATAAACCGAAGAGTTTTAGTCCATAGGACGAACAACAATCATACCATAGGCTAGCTTCTAGGGTTTAGCCACTCCGATCTCGTGGTAGATCTACTCTTGTACTACCCATATCATCAATATTAATCAAGCAGGAGTAGGGTTTTACCTCCATCGAGAGGGCCCAAACTTGGGTAAAAACATCGTGTCCCTTGTCTCCTGTTACCATCCGCCTAGACGCACAGTTCGGGACCCCCTACCCGAGATCCGCCGGTTTTGACACCGACAACAAGCCTAGACAAACTCTTATAATAGGAAAAGCGCTCCCGAGGACACATGGGAATATCGTCAAGGTAGTTTTCATCACGCTCATATGATTCGCATTCGGTACTTTGATAATTTGATATGTGGGTGGACCGGTGCTTGGGTACTGCCCTTACTTGGACAAGCATCCCACTTATGATTAACCTCTATTGCAAGCATCCGCAACTACAACAAAAGTATTAAGGTAAACCTAACCATAGCATGAAACATATGGATCCAAATCAGCCCCTTACGAAGCAATGCATAAACTAGGGTTTAAGCTTCTGTCACTCTAGCAACCCATCATCTACTTATTACTTCCCAATGCCTTCCTCTAGGCCCAAATAATGGTGAAGTGTTATGTAGTCGACGTTCACATAACACCACTAGAGGTTAGACAACATACATCTTATCAAAATATCGAACGAATACCAAATTCACATGACTACTAATAGCAAGACTTCTCCCTTGTCCTCAGGAACAAACATAACTACTCACAAAGCATATTCATGTTCATAATTAGAGGGGTAATAATGTGCATATAGGATGTGAACATATGATCTTCCACCAAATAAACCAACTAGCATCAACTACAAAGAGTAATCAACACTACTAGCAAACTACTAGCACCAATCCCGGGCTTGGAGACAAGAACTGGATACAAGAGATGAACTAGGGTTTGGAGATGAGATGGTGCTGGTGAAGATGTTGATGGAGATTGCCCTCTCCCGATGAGAGGAGCGTTGGTGATGATTTCCCCCTCCCGGAGGGAAGTGTCCCCAGCAGAAAAGCTCCGCCAGAGCCCTAGATTGGTTCCGCCTCGTGGCGGCGGAGTCTTGTCCCAAAAGGTTCTCTCTTATCCTTTTCTCATCGAAAGACTTCATATAGGAGAAGATGGGCGTCGGAGAGCTACCAGGGGGCCCACGAGGTAGGGGGGCGCGCCCAGGGGGGGCGCCCCCACCCTCATGAGCACGGTGTGGGCCCCTTGGCCTTCATCTTTGGCGACGATTTTTCTTTATTTATTCCAAGGTATTCCGTGGAGTTTCAGGACTTTTGGAGTTGCGCAGAATAGTCCTTCAATATTTGCTCCTTTTCCAGCCCAGAATTCCAGCTGCCGGCATTCTCCCTCTTCATGTAAACCTTGTAAAATAAGAGAGAATAGCCATAATTATTGTGACGTAACGTGAAATAACATCCCATAATGCAATAAATATTGACATAAAAGCATGATGCAAAATGGACGTATCAATTATACGATATGCATCACACAATCTCAGATTCATCCAACCAACACAAAGTACTTCAAAGAGTGCCCCAAAGATTCTACCGGAGAGTCAAGAAAACGTGTGCCAACCCCTATGCATAGGTTCATGGGCGGAACCCGTAATACATCAAGATGCACATGATATCCCATTGTCACCACAGATAAGCATGGCAAGACATACATCAAGTGTTCTCATAAAAGACTCAATCCGATAAGAAACTTCAAAGCGGAAACTCAATTCATCACAAGAGAGTAGAGGGGGAGAAACATCATAAGATCCAACTACAATAGCAAAGCACGAGATACATCAAGATCGTGCCTTAGAGGGAACACGAGAGAGAGAGATCAAACACATAGCTACTGGTACATACCCTCAGCCCCGAGGGTGAACTACTCCCTCCTCGTCGTGGATAGCACCGGGATGATGAAGATGGCCACCGGTGATGGGTTCCCCCTCTGGCAGGGTGCCATAACGGGCTCCCGAGAGGTTTTTGGTGGCTACAGAGGCTTGCGGCGACGGAACTCCCGATCTATCTTGATATTCGATGGTGTTAGGGTACGTAGACTTATATAGGCGAAAGAAGTCGATCGGGGGGGGGGGGTGCTCGAGGGGTCCACGAGACAGGAGGGTGCGCCCAGTAGGGGGGGCCCTATCTCCTGGGCTCCTCGAGTATCTTCTGACATGGACTCCAAGGCTCTAGGATGATAATCTTCCAAA
Organism: Triticum aestivum; assembly: GCF_018294505.1. Taxonomy (NCBI): domain Eukaryota; kingdom Viridiplantae; phylum Streptophyta; class Magnoliopsida; order Poales; family Poaceae; genus Triticum; species Triticum aestivum. The sequence continues at coordinate 379,643,656 of NC_057795.1, read as the reverse complement.
AAAATCACGTTGCCAAAGGTTTCATTCCGTTTGGACTCCGTTTGATATTCCTTTTCTTCAAAATACTGAAACAGGCAATAAAACAGCAATATGGGCTGGGCCTCCGGTTAATAGGTTAGTCCCAAAAGTAATAAAAAAGTGTATAATAAAGCCCATAATCATTCAAGACAGGTAATAAAATAGCACGGAACAATAAAAAATTATAGATATGTTGGAGACTTGCATTCGTAAGGTGGCCTCGGAGGAGTTTGGAGTGTCCGGGGGAAGGAGAAGCGAAGATAACGATACCTGGTGGTGGAATGATGATGTCCAGAAGGCGCTTAAAGAGAAGAAAGATTGCTTCAGACGCCTATACCTGGATAGGAGTGCAGACAACATAGAGAAGTACAAGATGGCGAAGAAGGCCGCAAAGCGAGCTGTTGGTGAAGCAAGGGGTCGGGCATATGAGGACCTCTACCAACGGTTAGGCACGAAGGAAGGTGAAAGGGACATCTATAAGATGGCTAAGATCCAGGAGAGGAAGACGAGGGATATTGGCCAAGTCAAATGCATCAAGGACGGAGCAGGCCAACTCTTGGTGAAGGACGAAGAGATTAAGCATAGATGGCAGGAGTACTTCGACAAGCTGTTCAATGGGGAGAATGAGAGTTCTACCATTGAACTGAATGACTCCTTTGATGAGACCAGCATGCGTTTTGTGCGGCGCATCCAGGAGTCTGAGGTGAAGGAGGCTTTAAAAAGGATGAAAGGAGGCAAGGCGATGGGCCCTGATTGTATCCCCATTGAGGTGTGGAAAGGTCTCGGGGACGTAGCGATAGTATGGCTAACCAAGCTTTTCAACCTCATTTTTCGGGAAAACAAGATGCAGAAGAATGGAGACGGAGTATATTAGTACCAATCTTCAAGAACAAGGGGGATGTTCAGAGTTGTACTAATTACCGTGGAATTAAGCTGATGAGCCATACAATGAAGCTATGGGAGAGAGTCATTGAGCACCGCTTAAGAAGAATGACAAGCGTGACCAAAAATCAGTTTGGTTTCATGCCTGGGAGGTCGACCATGGAAGCCATTTTCTTGGTACGACAACTTATGGAGAGATATAGGGAGCATAAGAAGGACTTGCATATGGTGTTCATTGACTTGGAGAAGGCCTATGATAAGATACCGTGGAATGTCATGTGGTGGGCCTTGCAGAAACACAAAGTCCCAGCAAAGTACATTACCCTCATCAAGGACATGTACAATAATGTTGTGACAAGTGTTCGAACAAGTGATGTTGACACCGATGACTTCCCGATTAAGATAGGACTGCATCAGGGGTCATCTTTGAGCCCTTATCTTTTTGCATTGGTGATGGATGAGGTCACAAGGGGTATACAAGGAGATATCCCATGGTGTATGCTCTTTGCGGATGATGTGGTGCTAGTTGACGATAGTCGGATGGGGGTAAATAGGAAGTTAGAGTTATGGAGACAAACCTTGGAATCGAAAGGGTTTAGGCTTAGTAGAACTAAAACCGAGTACATGATGTGCGGTTTCAGTACTACTAGCTGTGAGGAGGAGGAGGTTAGCCTTGATGGCCAGGTGGTACCTCGGAAGGACACCTTTCGGTATTTGGGGTCAATGTTGCAGGAGGATGGGGGTATTGATGAAGATGTGAACCATCGAATCAAAGCCGGATGGATGAAGTGGCGCCAAGCTTCTGGCATTCTCTGTGACAAGAGAGTGCCACAAAAGCTAAAAGGCAAGTTCAACAGGACAGCGGTTCAACCCGCAATGTTGTATGGCGCGGAGTGTTGGCCGACTAAAAGGCGACATGTTCAACAGTTAGGTGTGGCGGAGATGCGTATGTTGAGATGGATGTGTGGCCACACGAGGAAGGATCGAGTCCGGAATGATGAAATACGAGATAGAGTTGGGGTAGCACCAATTGAGGAGAAGCTTGTCCAACATCGTTTGAGATGGTTTGGGCATATTCAGCGCAGGCCTCCAGAAGCTCCAGTGCATAGCGGACGGCTAAAGCGTGCGGAGAATGTCAAGAGAGGGCGGGGTCGACCGATTTTGACATGGGAGGAGTTCGTTAAGAGAGACCTGAAGGATTGGAATATCGACAAAGAGCTAGCTATGGACAGGGGTGCGTGGAAGCTTGCTATCCATGTGCCAGAGCCATGAGTTGGTTGCGAGATCTTATGGGTTTCACCTCTAGCCTACCCCAACTTGTTTGGGACTAAAGGCTTTGTTGTTGTTGTTGTTGTTTGTTGGAGACGTATCAAGCATCCCCAAGCTTAATTCCTGCTCGTCCTTGAGTAGGTAAATGATAAAAACAGAATTTTTGATGTGGAATGCTACCTAGCATGATTCTCAATGTATTTCTCTTTATTGTGGCATGAATGTTCAGATCCAAATGATTCAAAATAAAAGTTCATATTGACAAAAGAAATAGTAACACTTCAAGCATACTAATCAAAGCAATCATGTCTTCTCAAAATAACGTGGCAAAAGAAAGTTCATCCCTACAAAATCATATAGTTAGGCTATGCTTCATTTTTGTCACACAAAGATGTTCCCAACTTCTATACCCCCGATGACAAGCCAAGCAATTGTTTCATACTTAAATAATCTCAAACTTCTTTCAACCTTCACGCAATACATGAGCGTGAGCCATGGATATAGCACTATGGGTGGAAGAGAATATGATGATGGGGATTGTGTCGAGAAAAAAGGGAGAAAGTCTCACATTGACGAGGATAATCAACGGGCTATGGAGATGTCCATCAATTGATGTCAACATGAGGAGTAGGGATTGCCATGCAACGGATGCACTAGAGCTACAAATGAATGCTCAACAAAAGAAAACTAGTGGGTCTGCATCCAACTTGCTTGCTCACGAAGACCTAGGGCATTTGAGGAAGCCCATCGTAGGAATATACAAGCCAAGTTCTATAATGAAAAATTCCCACTAGTATATGAAAGTGACAACATATGAGACTCACTCTATGAAAAACATGGTGCTACTTTGAAGCACAAGTGTGGAAAAAGAGATAGTAGCATTGCCCTTTTTATTTATTTTATTTTATTTCTTGTTTTCTTTTTTTCTTTGGCCTTTTTTTGGGCAATGCTCTAATAATGATGATCATCACACTTTCATTGATTACAACACATGAATTACAACTCGAAACTAGAACAAGATATGACTCTATATGAATGCCTCCGACGGTGTATCGGGATGGTGCAATGAATCAAGAGTGACATGTATGAAAAATAATGCATGGTGGCTTTCCCACAAATACGATGTCAACTACATGATCATGCAATGGCAATATGACAAAAGTAAAGTATGTCATGATGATGATAAACGGAATGGTGGAAAGTTGCATGGCAATATATCTCAGAATGGCTATGGAAATGCCATAAATAGGTAGGTATGGTGGCTGTTTTGAGGAAGATATAATGAGGCTTATGTGTGATAGAGCGTATCATATCACGGGGTTTGGATGCACCGGCGAAGTTTGCACCAACTCTCAAGGTGAGAAAGGGCAATGCACGGTACCGAAGAGGCTAGCATTGGTGGAAAGGTAAAAGTGCGTATAATCCATGGACTCAACATTAGTCAAAAGAACTCATATAATTATTGCAAAAAATTAGAAGTCATCAAAAATCAAGCACTATGCGCATGCTCCTAGGGGGATAGATTGGTAGGAAAAGACCATCGCTCGTCCCCGACCGCCACTCAAATGGATGCACAAGCCAGGTACACTTCATGTTTCAAATTGGTTACACAACTTTAACCATACGTGCATGCTACGGGACTTGCTAACTTCAACACAAGTATTCTTTAAATTCATAATCACCCAACTAGCTTGACTTTAATATCACTACCTCCATATCTCAAAAAAAATATTCAAGTATCAAATTGATCATAGCATTTAATTCACTTCCTATGATAGTTTTCATTCAAATTACCATGCTGTTTAAGACTCTCAAAATAATATAAGTGAAGCATGAGAGTTCATTAATTTCTACAAAATAAAACCACCTCCATGCTCTAAAAAGATATAAGTGAAGAACTAGAGCAAACGACAAACTACTCCGAAAGATATAAGTGAAGATCAATGAGTAGCTAAATAATTATGCAACTATGCGAAGACTCTCTCTCAATAATGAATTTCATATCTTGGTATTGTATTCAAACAGCAAGCAAAGAAAAATAAAATGACATTGCAAGGATAGCACAACTCATGTGAAGAAGCAAAAACTTAGGCTCAACCGATACTAACCGATAGTTATTGAAGAAGAAAGGTGGGATGCCTACCGGGGAATCCCTAAGCTTAGATGCTTGAGACTTCTTGAAATATTATCTTGGGTGCCTTGGGCATCCCAAAGCTTGAGCTTGTATGTCTCCTTAATTCCTCTCATATCATGGTTTCTCTTTTTATCAAAAGCTTCATTCACAACAAACTAAGAACTCGTGAGATAGGTTAGTATAAACCAATGCAAAACCTTATCACTTTCTACTGTGACAAATCACTTAAATTATTATTCAACATTGCATACTAAATGCCTCTGCATATTTAATACTCCTATCCTTAAATAGGATCATTAAACAAGCAAACATATGCAAACATAACAGCAATCTGTCAAAACAGTACAGTCTGTAAAGAATGCAAGAGTATCAATACTTACCTGACTCCAAAAATTATTAACTAAAATTACCACTGTAATAAATTTATCATAGCTTAATATGCAAAAAGATTCAATGTTATAACATTTTTTGACTTTTCTAGGAAAGTTTTGCAACAGCGGTAAACTTTCTGTTTTCAAACAGCAACATGTATACTAGCAAAATAAGCATGGCAAAGGCTATCCTTGACATTTTTATTGAAACTAAAGATGAAAAACATTATTATAACTAACATCAAGAAAATACTAACAAAAGAAAATGACGCTCCAAGCTAAACACATATCATGTGGTGAATAAAAATATAGCTCCAAGTAAAGTTACCGATGAACGAAGACGAAAGAGGGGATGCTTTCCGGGGCATCCCCAAGCTTAGGCTCTTGGTTGTCCTTGAATATTACCTTGGGGTGCCTTGGGAATCCACAAGCTTAGGCTCTTTCCACTCCTTATTCCATAGTCCATCGAATCTTTACCCAAAACTTGAAAACTTCAACCACACAAAACTCAAAACAAAACTCGTAAGCTCCGTTAGTATAAGAAAATAAAACCACCACTTAGGTACTGTAATGAACTCATTCTAAATTCATATTGGTGTAAAACCTACTGTATTCCAACTTCTATATGGTTCATACCACTTAATACTACCCATAGATGCATCAAAATAAGCAAACAACATAATGAAAACAGAATCTGTCAAAAACAAAATAGTCTGTAGTAATCTATATCAAACGTATACTTCTGGAACCCCAAAAATTATTAAATAAATTGCTGGACCTGAGAAATTTGTCTATTAATCATTTGCTAAATAATTAACCTAAAAGCACTCTCCAGTAAAAAATGGCAGCTAATCTCGTGAGCGCTAAAGTTTCTGTTTTTTACAGCAAGATCATATAGACTTCACCCAAGTCTTCCGAAAGGTTCTACTTGGCACTTTATTGAAACAAAAGCTATAAAACATTATTACTACAGTAGCATAATCATGTGGACACACAAAAACGTTAAGGGTAAATATTGGGTTGTCTCCCAACAAGTGTTTTTCTTTAATGCCTTTCTAGCTAGGCATGATGATGACAATGATGCTCACATAAAAGATAAAAATTGAAACATAACGGGAGCATCATGGAGCATATGACTAGCACATTTAAGTCTAACCCACTTCCTATGCATAGGGATTTTTTGAGCAAACAACTTATGGGAACAATAATCAACAAGCATAGGAAGGTAAACAAGCATAACTTTAAAATTTTAAGCACATAGAGAGGAAACTTGATATTATTGCAACTCCTACAAGCATATGTTCCTCCCTCATAATAATTTTCAGTAGCATCATGAATGAATTCAACAATATAACCAGCACCTAAATCATTATTTTCATGATCTACTAGCATAGAAAATTTACTACTCTCCACATAAGAAAAATTCTTCTCATTCAGAATAGTGGGAGTATTATAAGAGACTTGAACACTAAAAATTGTTTCCACATTAAAAGAGTAATGTTCAGAAAAAGGGTAATCATAATCATGACAAGATTTGTAAATATAATAATCACTACTTTTTATAGCATAAGTTTCATCACAATAATCATCATAAGTAGCAACTTCGTTCTCATCATAATCGATTGAAACCTCTCCCAAGATAGTGGAATCACTAAATAAAGTTGACACTCTTCCAAATCCACTTTCGTATTCATCACAATAAAATTCAACATCATCCAAAATAGAGGGATCACTACTTCCTAAAGTTGACACTCTTCCAAACCGACTTTCATCAATATAATCATCATAGGTACAAGGCATGCTATCATCATAACAACTTTGCATATCAAAACTTGGGATGCTAAAAATATCATCTTCATTAAACATAGCATCCCCAAGCTTGGGACTAACATTAATTTCAGAAAATATATTCTCAACTATTTCATACTCATCAAACATAGCTTCCCCAAGCTTGGGCCCTTTCATATCATAAGCATAATCACTCTCATCATTAAAAATATGGATAGCACCAATAGTAAAGCAATTATCATCATCACAATGAGTAGTAGGAGCAAAATCATTTGGGAGTGATACCTTTCTACCTTTGTTGCTCCTTCTTTTCTTTTTCTTATTCACATTATGTGTAGGTTCAACCTTCCTCTTTGAGCTCCTTATTGATGAGATTGGTTGAATAGAAAGCTCCTCCTCGTTACTTGATTCATCATAAGAAATAATAGGAGGATATTGGGAAATCTCTTCCCTTTCATTAGTATTCTCATAATCTTCCATTTGCTTTCTTTTCTTTAGGTAATGGGCAATATAAGGATTTTCAATGCAATTCTCCGCACAAAACATATAAATCTTTTCTAGATCAATATCAAGGAAATGCTTAAGATTAAATTCTGGAATAGGCTTAGTTAAAAGTTTCAACTCTTCATAACCCAAAAGCAATCTAAGTTCATTGTAATGATAAAGGGAGATCAAATCATCACAATTTTTGGACACGATCTGATCATGAAACAATTTGCATTGGAGATGTAAATGATCTAGTTTATTGCAAAATTCACAACGGGAAAGATATCTTAAATTCTCCGCACTCTTATCTAGCCTTTCTTGCAACCTCTTAGTTTCTAAATACTTATGCTTCTTGCAATATATATCTTCTCTATTTGGTGTGTTCATGCAAACATGCACTCCACAAAAGTTGACATGCTTATGAGAGATATTTTCATCATGACTAGAGCAATCATCATTAGTACTATGGATATTCAAAGAGTTCATACTAACAACATTGCAATCATGTTCATCATTCAAAGATTTAGTATCAAGCATTTTATAGATTTCTTCTTCTAGCACTTGAGCACAATTTTCCTTTTCATCAAACTCATGAAAGATATTAAAAAGATGAAGCGTATGAGACAAACTCAATTCCTTTTTTTGTAGTTTTCTTTTATAAACTAAACTAGTGATAAAACAAGAAACAAAAAGATTCGATTGCAAGATCTAAAGATATACCTTCAAGCGCTAACCTCTCCGGCAACGGCGCCAGAAAAGAGCTTAGTTGACGGGGTGTGAGTGACTGCCCTTTACCTAGCCTCCCTCGCAACGGCGCCAGAAAAGAGCTTGATTTCTACTACACAACCTTCTTGTTGCAGACGTCGTTGGGCCTGCAAGTGCATAGGTTTGTAGGACAGTAGCAAATTTCCCTCAAGTGGATGACCTAAGGTTTATCAATCCGTGGGAGGTGTAGGATGAAGATGGTCTCTCTCAAACAACCCTGCAACCAAATAGCAAAGAGTCTCTTGTGTCCCCAACACACCCAATACAATGGTAAATTGTATAGGTGCAGTAGTTCGGCGAAGAGATGGTGATACAAGTGCAATATGGATGGTAGACAAAGGTATTTGTAATCTGAAATTATAAAAACAGCAAGGTAACAAGTGGTAAAAGTGAGCATAAACGGTATTGCAATGATAGGAAACAAGGCCTAAGGTTAATACTTTCACTAGTGTAAGTTCTCTCAACAATAATAACATAGATAGATCATATAACAATCCCTCAACATGCAACAAAGAGTCACTCCAAAGACACTAATAGCGGAGAACAAACGAAGAGATTATGGTTTTAGGGTACGAAACCACCTCAAAGTTATTCTTTCTGTTCTATCTATTCCAGAGTTCGTAGTAAAATAACATAAAGCTATTCTTTCCACCCAATCCATCATAGAGTTCATACTAGAATAACACCTTAAGACACAAATCAACCAAAACCCTAATGTCACCTAGATACTCCATTGTCACCTCAAGTATCCGTGGGCATGATTATACAATATGCATCACACAATCTCAGATTCATCCAACCAACACAAAGTACTTCAAAGAGTGCCCCAAAGTTTCTACCGGAGAGTCAAGAAAACGTGTGCCAACCCCTATGCATAGGTTCATGGGCGGAACCCGCAAGTTGGTCACCAAAACATACATCAAGAGGCACATGATATCCCATTGTCACCACACATAAGCACGGCAAGACATACATCAAGTGTTCTCATAAAAGACTCAATCCGGTAAGATAACTTCAAAGGGAAAACTCAATTCATCACAAGAGAGTAGAGGGGGAGAAACATCATAAGATCCAACTACAATAGCAAAGCTCGGGATACATCAAGATCATGCCTTAGAGGGAACACGAGAGAGAACACGAGAGAGAGAGATCAAACACATAGCTACTAGTACATACCCTCAGCCCCGAGGGTGAATTACTCCCTCCTCATCATGGATAGCGTCGGGATGATGAACATGGCCACCGGTGATGGGTTCCCCATCCGGCAGGGTGCCGGAACGGGCTCCCGAGAGGTTTTTGGTGGCTACAGAGGCTTGTGGCGGTGGAACTCCCGATCTATCTTGATATTCGATGGTTTTAGGGTACGTAGACTTATATAGGCGAAAGAAGTCGGTCGGGGGGTGCTCAAGGGGTCCACGAGATAGGGGGCGCGCCCAGTAGTGGGGGGGGGCTATCTCCTGGGCTCCTCAAGTATCTTCTAACGTGGACTCCAAGACTCCAGATGATAATCTTCCACAAAATCACGTTGCCGAAGGTTTCGTTCCATTTGGACTCTGTTTGATATTCCTTTTCTTCGAAATACTGAAACAGGTAATAAAACAACAATATGGGCTGGGCCTCCGGTTAATAGGTTAGTCCCAAAAGTAATAAAAAAGTGTATAATAAAGCCCATAATCATTCAAAACAAGTAATAAAATAGCATGGAACAATAAAAAATTATAGATACGTTGGAGACGTATCACTAAGTCTGGCTTTGGCACTGAAGAAAGCAGATGCAGAAGTCAGTACAGTAAACCAGTGCAAGGTATAAAAGGTTAAAGTGTAATATGTTTACCCAGGAATAGTCTTGAGCGGAGGCATCTGTGTGGCTGATGATTCGCTGGAGGATGAATTGGAGGTACCCTGATAATTTGAATCAGACGGATTAAGAGGGTATCGGAAGTAACCCGCCTTGGGATAAGATGTATTAGAAGTACAAGAGACCTCTGGACGGCGTTTTCGAACCGGGGTGTCCGGTAAACCGGAGGAGGTAACTTGTTGGCCACTATGTTGGGTTGTGCGACGAGCTTCATGTTGCTGTGTCTTCAAAGAAAAGTGTGGATCCAAATAAGCGAGAGGATGTGAACGTTTTACTCTCCGGACTGCGTGATGGACTTTTTATACTGGCACATGATCTGAATCGGAAGAAAGGGAAATTACCTCTACATGATCAGTGCGGCTGGCTTCCGCATCATCCTGATAATGATCATCGTCAATAAGGTGCACAAAAAATGAACCAAGGGAGTCAATTTCTACCTCTGATTCCGAGTCACCAACATCTTCGGCCGGATCAGGGGACTCGGCGGTTCTTTTCTTTGCTGGCTTCTTTGAGGCCTTACTCTTAACACGAGGTGCTCTCACTGGTTTGTCTTGTGGTTTTGCCAGCTTGTCTTGAGATTTCCTCTTCCAGAACAGATCATTGCTCTGCAAAGATAAACATAAGGTCATCAGAAAGTGTCAACAGGGGGGCGAATTAAAAGCAGAAAGATGCAATTCGTACAGCTGGCGGTTTATTGGAGGCATAAAAGGGACACAGCCCAGTCTTGCTGTACTCAGATATCGGTTCATCCAACATCTTCTTGACAACTTTAGTAATCTCTTCATCACTTAGCTAAATATCAATATGATGTTGAGGATCTTTCAAGTCTCTTGTGTACTCGCACATTAAACCGGGACGCTGGCTTAAGGGCAAGATACTCCACGAAACCCAGCAACGGACAAGGTCAATACCAGTTAAACCGTTTGCCATAAAAGCCCGGATCTTAGAAATCTGTGGTGCATATTTCAATCGTTCCTTGGCAGTAAGCCGTTGAGGCAATGGATGTTCATTACTGAGCCGGTGAGCACGATAACCCGGTAGAGGATTTTCATCAGCAGGAGCGGTATTCGGGCAGTAAAACCATGTTTGATTCCAGTCCTTGGGGTGGCTGTGATGTTTGGCGTGAGGAAAATTGACTTCTTTCCTTTTTTGAATTGACACCCCGCCAAGTTCAGTGTTGGGGCCGTCGGTAAATTCAGTACGGCGGTTCAAGTGGAAGAAGTCTATGAAAAATTCAACGGTCGGTTCCTCTTGCAGATAAACCTCACAAAATACTTGGAAATTGCAAATGTTGGACACAGAGTTCGGTCCAATATCTTGAGGGTGGAGTTGGAAGCTGGCGAGTACATCCCGGAATTTTTTTGATCCGGGAGGGCTAAACCCTCAGTCGAGATGATGTACAAACACAACTACTTATCCATCTTGAGGTTCAGGAGGATTTTCAGTACCCGGGACTCTCCAATGGATGGTTCTTGCTTTGCTAAAGCGCCAGTCACAACGTACCCAGTAAGTTGCTCTTCCGTAACCCGGGAGGGAGCCCAATTACAAGAGAAGAACTGTTTTGCCATTTTTGATGACAAGCTGTAAAAGAAGTTCAAACGCCGGATTACGGTTCAAGATTGATATACATAAACCGGCGCCAGGCCGGGGGAAGGAATCAATCAGAGAAAATGTACATGTTAAACCAGATACTGATGCTTAGGTAAGTTGGCGGTTTAAGAGAGGGCTAATGGTACCTGGAGGATTATCAACTTTTAAACGGTTAAACCGCCTATAGTGGTATGGATGAAACATATCTAAAAATTACGAAGTGCTGCAGAAACAGGTTTCACAGGCTAAAGTTATAATTATGGATCTAGCGCAGTTCAGGAAAAGGAAAAATTTCAAAGCCCTAAAATGATGACAGTAGAACAACAAAGGTCCAGATGGGATCTGTTCATGGACGAAGGGATGCTATGGTGAGGAAAAATAAATTATAGTTTCGGCCGCACGGGGAAGATGTCAAGTTCGTCAAGATACGATGTGATAGTAAGGGAAAGCAATGAACGCCGACGAATACTGATGAACACCGACGAAGGCATGAAACCCTAATGCAGATCTAGGGTTGAAGAAAGAGGGCTTACCGGCTTCACAGGAGTGGCGGAGAAGTGCCACAGTTCTCTGGTACGTTCAGGTCGATGCAGCGGCCAGGGTTGATGCAGCGCTTGAAGGTCGAGGGCGGCGGCGGAGCTTTAGGGCTTAGGCGTCGCAAGGAGGAAGAAGAAGCGAAGAAGCATGGAAGGGGAAGGAAAAAAGACCTCTGGTCCTATTTATAAGGCAAATGGATAAGTAGGTAGGCGCGGGAATCAAGGAGCCCAAAATGGAGAATGGGGCATAGCTGTTGTCTCGGTATTCGGAGATTAATTAATAAAAGAAGTATTTACAGGTTTTTATACAGAAATGATGTCATAACGATTCACTGCAATCTTAGATGATGACATCATGGCGGTTTATCAAGTTCATATGGAGGAGACGTCATGGCGGTTTACAAGGATTATGCGAGAATATTCAAGGAGTTTTTTCTAAGTGTTGAAGATTGACATGAACAGGTTCAAATCAATCTGGGGCCTAATGTTGGGGATATAACTACTGAGTATAAACCGCCCAGGAGGGGCTGGTTTATGCTCATCCGTATTTAAGCTCATGAAGACAAGGAGTATGGAGCTCTACCATTGAAGCTTAGAGGCCCACAGCCCAAAGGCGGTTTGAGCCCATAAATGTAAACCGTCATGAGATGCGTAAACTTGTGTTGTAAGTTAGGAAAGGTAGAAACCGAGCCAGACACGTGTATGAGCCGGCCTCGGTGTTCTGTAAACCACCGGGCATCAACCTATGTATATAAAGGGACGATCCGGCGGCGGTTCAGGGACAAGAAACAATAACTCGAGATATAGGAAAAGCGGATTCTCTCCCTGCTCATCGAGACCCCATCAATTCCACCACAACTGGATCGTAGGCTTTTACCTTCATCGTAAGGGGCCGAACCAGTATAAACTCCCCGTGTCCTTTGTCCGGTTTAACCCCTTTTTGCTAATCTCATTGCAATGGCTCTACGACTAAGTCCTCTCTCTAGGACATCTGACGTGTTAATTCCACGACACATAGTCCATTATGGTGAAGCTTCATGGTGTCGTCGGGAGCCTCCAATTAAGTTGTGGAGATTGCCCCAACCTTGTTTGTAAAGGTTCGGTCGCCTCCTCCAAGGGCACCAATAGTGGAATCACGACATCTCGCATTGTTTGAGGGTGTGAGGAGAATACGGTGGCCCTAGTGGCTTCTTGGAGAGCATTGTGCCTCCACACCGCTCCAATGGAGACGTACTTCCCCTCAAAAGGAAGGAACTTCGGTAACACATCCTCGTCTCCACCGGTTCCCCTTTTGGTTATTTCTTTCCTTTACTTGCGCAAGCTATATTGTGTTATATCCCTTACTTGCTTGTGTTCTTATCATTGTTGCATCATATAGGTTGCTCACCTAGCTGCATATCTAGACAACCTACTTTGATGCAAAGTTTAATTTGGTAAAGAAAAGCTAAAAATTGTTAGTTTCCTATTCACCCCCCTCTAGTCAACTATATCGATCCTTTCAATTGGTATCAGAGCCTCATCTCTTTATTAAGGACTTTGCCATCCGAAGAGTATGGTTGACACTGTAGACGTTGAGGAGGAGCAACCCAGTGTGATTCTATCCTCATCTACGGCCGATGGGGCATTCCCGGTCTCACATGAGGAATTCAATGTGGCTTTGGACACATTGAAAACCTCCATGACGACCGAGGTCAAAGGCATGTTCAAAGAGTTCCTTGATGGTCTTAAATTATCCACCACAGCTTTGGAAGTGGTTGCTCCCACTAATAAGGTCGCGGATGCCAACTCCGATAAGGGGGAAGCTTCTACTGAAAAGGTTCCTTTGACTAGTTGTAGAAGTGGTAATGGCATCTATTCTCATGTTGAATCACCTCTCACTTAATGAGGACCGGTTCCCTCCACGCATTTGAATCATGCGGGTTCTCCTCCCAAGATGGTGAAGAATGAGGATTTTGACTCTTGGGTTTATCGCTTTAAACGTCATTTAAATCATGTTAATACTAACCTTTGGAGAATCATTGAGGAAGGTTTATATCCGCATGATCGAAACAACTTCACCCCTAGAGAAGTTGCGGATAATCAATTCAATGAGAATGCTCTCTTCATCATCCAAGATGCAATTCCACCCGAAGACATTGCGCACCTCCGACCCTTCACCATGGCCAAGGAAGCATGGCACCATGTTGTTTCCCTCTACAAGGGAAGCGGAAGCATTCAACGCTCTAACTATGAAGTGGTGCAAGATGAAGCCGATGAGTTTGCCATGAATGAAGATGAAGAACCTCGTGAGCTCTACTGGAGATTAACCACTCTCGCGGTCTCACTCCGAGATCATGGGAGCAAGGATACGGATGACGATTGGATCAAGCGCAAGTTCCTCAAGGCCATGATGCCCTACCACAAGGCCATGTCCTCCGTCATCCGTCAAAGGCCGGACTTCCACACCTTGTCCTCAAGTGAAGTGTTGGATGAGTTTGTGGCAATGAGGATCTTGGACAAGACCGCCAACAATGCGGTGTTGCGTTCTCAAAGAGCAAAGAAGCCCAACCTTGCCTTGAAGGCCAAGGTTATTGTGTAAGAAGAGGATGAAGAGGAGAGCAACCCCGAAGATACTAAGTATGATTACCATGAGCACATGGCTCTTGCTTCAAGGCAAGTTTGGAGCAAGAAGAACACAAGGCCCAACTTCAACAAGAATAACTCAAGTGGCTTCAAGGGAAAGCAACGTGTGAGAACATGCTACAATTGTGGCAATGTGAGCCATTTTGTTGTGGAGTGCCCTTACGAGAAGAGGGAAGACAGTGGTGGCAAGCTCATCCGAAAAGACAAACCAAGTCCTTCCCCAACAAGAACAACTTCACCAAGAAGACTCCAACTGAAGGGTTGGTGGCTCAAGAAGAATACCGTGAGGATGATGATGATGATGAAGATAGTGAAGCCATGGCCATGGCCTCCGTTGACATTGCCACAGCTCCACGGGTGTCCCTCTTTGACTCACCCAACGAGAACATCATCGCCAAGAGCCTCATGGCTAAAGCCACCAACAAGGTAACCCCCAACATCAAAACCACCATCATTACTAATCCCTCCTTGATGGATTGCATTGATGAAGGTGAGGGGTCTAATGAGGAAGTAAATGAATTTGAGTCTTTTATGAGTAAGCTCAAGGGCAAATCCAAGAAGCACTTCGTTGCTCTCTGAGAACAACTTGGTGAAGCCAATGACATGATCGAGGCTCATGAAGAAACCATCTCTAAGATGGAAGGTCATAGTCGTGACTATGCCGATGATATATCGGATCTCTCTAATGCTCTTGAGGAAGAGCATGTTCATAGTTTGGCTCTTGAGGAGTGACACAACGATGACCATGCTAAATTAAAGAAAGATCTTGATCATGCTCTTGTTGTATCTCGTGTGCTAAATTCCAAGAAGGCTAAACTTGGGGTTGACCATGCTAGACTCAAGGAGGAGTTTGATATACTTGACAAGGCCCACAAGGTCTTCAAGGGTGCTCATGCTAGCCTCAAGGAGTCTCATTATCAACTCCAAGTGAAGCTAACCAAGGAGAAAGCCACTTTTCCTCATATGGTATTAATTGATAATGCAAATGCTACTAAACCATGTTGTGAGCATGTGCATGTTGTGGAGGAGAATGCCAAGTTGAAAGAGTAACTTGAGAGAGGCCTTGTGACATGCATACAAGGTGAGAAGAACCTCAATGACCTTTTGAGCAATCAAAAGGAAGTTGTGGCCAAGGAGGGAGTTGGGTTCGCACCCAAGTCCAAGAATAAGAAGAAGAATGACAAGACCAAACGACCTCCTCCTCTCAAGCAAACTTTTGTGAAGGAGGGAGAGGGTGCTCCAAAGGAGAAGAAGAACAATGTGAAGGGTGGTTATGTCAAAAAGGGCAATGCCACCCCTTCCAACAAAGCCAGCGACTTTAACCCTTCTTATGTGTTGTGTCGTGCTAGTGATGGGCATGTTTATGCTAAATTTGTTGGTTCTCCTTATGAGTACATTGAATGGTCTATTTGGGTTCCTAAGACCCTTGTTACTAACATCAAAGGACCCATTACAAAATGGGTACCAAAAACCAAGCATTGATCTCTTGTAGGTGTTTGCTTCCGGTGGGGGATCATGGTTGCTCGATAGTGGACCCACAAATCATATCACCGGAAGCAAGGACTTGGTGGTGGACGTGCACAAGATCAAATCTATGCCCACCAACATCGAGTGGGGTGATGCCTCGTCTTCTAAGGTATTGGGTCTCGGCAAGGTTGTCATTTCTCATGATCTCACGATCAAGAAAGTCATGCTTGTTGAGTCCCTTGCATACAATCTACTTTCTGTTTGTCAACTTGCACTCATGGGCTTTTCCACATTCTTTGACATTGATATTGTGGCCCTCTTGTGGAGCAAGACTCTTAAAGTAGCCTTTGTTGGGCATGCCGAGAATGGTCTTTATGTGATTAACTTTTCGGAGCGACCCACTAAGACCGCGACATGCCTAATGGCTAAAGTTGATGTGGGGTGGCTTTGGCATCGCCGTTTAGCCCACGTTAATATGAGATATTTGCAAAGTCTTCTCAAGGGGGACCATGTCCATGGACTAACAAATGTTAGTTTTGCCAAATATCGTGCTTGCAGTGCTTGTATTGAAGGAAAGCTTCATGAGAAGGCTCACCCTCCCACGACTATCATATACTCGAAGAGACCCTTGGAGCTCCTTCACATGGATCTCTTTGGGTCTCCATCCTTTGATAGGCTTGGGGGTAGAAAGTTTTGCTTGGTGATTGCGGATGATTATTCAAGATATACTTGGGTATATTTCTTCAAGAGGAAGAGTGAGAGTCAACAAACCATCATCAACTTTGCAAATGAAGCTCAACGTCAACATGATGCAAAGATCTTGACAATAAGAAGTGACAACGGCACCGAGTTCATGAACTACACCTTGGATGAGTTTCTAAATGATGAGGGGATCAAGCATCAATATTCTACACCATACACCCCTCAACAAAATGGTGTCGTGAGAGGAAGAATCGGACGTTGATGGATGCGGCAAGGACCATGATGGCGGAGTTCAAGTCTCCTTACAACTTTTGGGCAGAAGCCATCAACACCGCATATCATGCATCCAATCGGCTCTATCTCCGCAAAGGTTTGAATAAGACTCCTTATGAAATACTCACCGGTAACAAGCCCAACCTCAAGTACTTCTGGGTGTTCTGGTGTAAGTGTTTCATTCTCAAGAAAGGTGTTCGTTTGTCTAAATTTGAGGCTAGAGCTCATGAGGGCATATTTGTTGGTTATGATACAAACTCACATGCTTACCGTGTCCTCAACAAGTCAACGAGACTCATTGAGGAGACTTGTAACATGGAGTTTGACGAGAATAACGGCTCCCAAGTGGAGCAAAGTGGTTTGTGTGATGTAGGTGATGAAATTCCTCCCAAAGCCATAAGAAGAATGGGTGTTGGTCATATCCTACCCATTGAGGAACCCCTTGTGGCCGAAGGAGAAGGACAATGCTCCAGTCAAGTGGAGCCATCACCGACCCAAGACCCACACGCTTCGGAAGAACAAAGTGAAGGCCCTCAACCACATGAACAAGATCAAGGGCAAGATCAACCTCAAGATGGTGGTAAGCCACCAAGTGATGCCCAAGATCAAGTTCTCCCTTTCGAGCAAGTTCAAGATCAAGAGCAAGCTCAAGATCAAGAACAAGCTCAAGACGACGCTGAAGATGATCAAGTTACCCCTCCTCTTTTCACACCCGAGGAGGAATTAGAGCATCGTGCCACGAAGATCGCCTCCAAGCTCACAACCAAAGGTCATCTCATGGAGAATGTGGTTGGAAGCCTAGGAAAGGGAGTAAGCACTCGTAGACAATTAGCAAACTATTGTGAACATCACGTGTTTGTTTCTTGTGTCGAACCCCAAAAGGTCTATGAGGCGCTCAAGGATCTGGATTGGCCCAATGCCATGCATGAAGAACTCAACAACTTCGAGCACAACCAAGTGTGGAAATTGGTGCCAAGGCCAACCGGGAATCATAATGTCATTGGAACCAAGTGGATATTCAAGAACAAGCAAGATGGTCATGGAATCATTGTTCGCAACAAGGCTCGTTTGGTGGCACAAGGCTACTCCCAAGTCGAGGGTATTAACTACGGTGAAACCTTTGCTCCCGTTGCTCGCCTTGAATCTATTCGTTTGTTGATTGCTTATGCTTCTCATCATAATTTGAAGTTGCAACAAATGGATGTGAAAAGTGCTTTTCTTAATGGTCCCATTAATGAGTTGGTGTATGTCAAACAACCCCAGGGGTTCTAGGATCCCTATTTCACCAATCATGTGCACCAACTCAACAAGGCACTCTATGGCCTTAAACTAGCCCCACGTGCGTGGTATGAGCATCTTACTGAGTTGTTGCAAGATCGTGGGTTCGAAATTGGGAAAATCGACCCACTCTTTTTACTAAGAATGTCAAAGGGGAGTTGTTTGTGTGCCAACTATATGTCGATGATATTATCTTTGGTTCCCCTAACAAAGCTTTCAATGAGGAATTTGCTGCTCTCATGACCTCAAAGTTCAAGATGTCCATGATGGGAGAGTTGAAGTTCTTTCTCGGGTTCGAAATCAAGCAAAAAGAGAAGGAAACTTCATCAACCAAGCCAAATACACTCAAGACATGCTCAAGAGATTCAAGCTAAGTGATGTCAAGCCGGCTGGTACGTCCATTTTGCATCATGCTTTTATATCTATATTTATAGTATTATGGGCTGTTATTACACATTATGTCACAATACTTATGCCTATTCTCTCTTATTTTACAAGGTTTACACGAAGAGGGAGAATGCCGGCAGCTGGGATTCTGGGCTGGAAAAGGAGCAAATATTAGAGACCTATTCTGCACAACTCCAAAAGTCCTAAAACTCCACGAAAGTCATATTGGGAATTAATAAAAAATATTCAGTGGAAGAAATACCTGAGGGGGGCCACCCACCATCCACGAGGGTGGGGGTGCGCCCTACCCCCTGGGCGTGCCCCCTGCCTCATGGGCCACCCGGCAGCCCTCCGGTGCCCATCTTCTGCTATATGAAGTCTTTTACCCTGTAAAAAATCATAAGCAAGCTTACGGGACGAAACTTTGCTGCCACGAGGCGGAACCAATCTAGGGCTCCGGTGGAGCCGTTCTGTCGGGGAAACTTCCCTCCGGGAGGGGAAATCATCACCATCATTGTCACCAACGATACTCTCATCGGGAGGGTGTCAATCTCCATCAACATCTTCACGAGCACCATCTCCTCTCAAACCCTAGTTCATCTTTTGTATCCAATCTTTGTACCAAAACCTCAGATTGGTACGTGTGGGTCGCTAGTAGTGTTGATTACTCCTTGTAGTTGCTGCTAGTTGGTTTATTTGGTGGAAGATCACATGTTCAGATCGTTAATGCATATTAAATTATTAATATCCCTCTGATTATGAACGTGAATATGCTCTGTGAGTAGTTACGTTTGTTCCTGAGGACATGGGAGAAGTCTTACTATTAGTAGTCATGTGAATTTGGTATTCGTTTGATATTTTGATGAGATGTATGTTGTCTCTCCTCTAGTGGTGTTATGTGAACATCGACTACATGACACTTCACCACTGTTTGGGCCTAGAGGAAGTCATTGGGAAGTAATAAGTAGATGATGGGTTGCTAGAGTGACAGAAGCTTAAACCATAGTTTATGCGTTGCTTCGTAAGGGGCTAATTTGGATCCACTTGTTTCATGCTATGGTTAGGTTTACCTTAATACTTCTTTTGTAGTTGCGGATGCTTGCAATAGGGGTTAATCATAAGTGGGATGCTTGTTCAAGAAATGGCAGTACCCAAGCACCGGTCCACCCACATATCAAATTATCAAAGTAACGAACGCGAATCATATGAGCGTGATGAAAACTAGCTTGACGATAATTCCCATGTGTCCTCGGGAGCGCTTTTCTCTATATAAGGACTCGTCCAGGCATGTCCTTTGCTACAAAAAGGATTGGGCCACCTTGCTGCACCTTATTTACTTATATTTCTTGTTACCCGTTACAAATTATCTTATTACAAAACTATCTATTACCGATAATTTCAGTGCTTGCAGAGAATACATTACTGAAAACCGCTTGTCATTTCCTTCTACTCCTCATTGGGTTCGACACTCTTACTTATCAAAAGGACTAAGATAGACCCCCTACACTTGTGGGTCGTCAAGACTCTTTTCTGGCGCCATTGCCGGGGAGTGAAGCGCCTTTGGTAAGGAAAAATTTATATAGTGTGCTGAAATTTACTGTCACTTGTTACTATGGAAACTAATCCTTTGAGGGTCTTGTTCGGGGTATCTTCACCCCGACCAATAGAGCCAAGAGTTGCTACTTAACCTACTGAACCTACTGAAAATGTTTACTATGAAATTCCTTTGGGTATGGTAGAGAAACTGCTAGCTAATCCCTTTACAGGAGATGGAACATTGCGTCCCAATCAAAGTTGGAAAAAGCGGTAGGCGTAAGCGAGGCGGTTGGCCTTCGCCTAGTGCCTAAGCGATGCTTAGGCGCTCTATGCGCAGCCTAGGCGATTATATAATTTTTACTATTAGGGTGTATATGTTAACCACCAGCTACTACGACTGGAATATGGCCCTTTTGGCATATCAGTGCAATATGGCACGATTTCTCGATTGGGTAGACAATTTCTTACTTGGTCTGCCTAGACTTCTGCTTATTCCCTAGGCGAGGCGTTGGGTCATTGCCTAGCGCCTCCTAGGCACTGCCTTTTCCAACAGAGATCCCAATTTACACCTAATCTATGTG
The DNA here is from genome assembly GCF_018294505.1 of Triticum aestivum. Taxonomy (NCBI): domain Eukaryota; kingdom Viridiplantae; phylum Streptophyta; class Magnoliopsida; order Poales; family Poaceae; genus Triticum; species Triticum aestivum. Next base: position 379,623,113 of record NC_057795.1, on the reverse strand, counting down.
GATGAAGTTTGTGGATTATTTAAGCTTGCAGGTATGCCCGATGATGTTACCAAAAAGAAGGTCTTCCCTTTATCTTTGAAGGGAGATGCATTGACATGGTATAGAAAATGTGATGATATGGGATCATGGGACTACAAACGATTGAAATTGGAATTTCGCCAGAAGTTTTATCCTATGCATCTTGTTCATCGTGATTGTAATTATATATATAATGTTTGGCCTCGTGAAGGAGAAATCATCACTCAAGCTTGGGGAAGGCTTAAGTCAATGTTATATTCATGCCCCAATCATGAGCTCTCAAGAGAAATGATTATTCAAAAAATTTATGCTCGGCTTTCTCTCAACAATCGCTCCATGCTTGATACTTCTTGTGCTAGTTCCTTTATGATGAAGACTATTGAATTCAGATGGGATTTATTGGAAAGAATTAAGCGCAACTCTAAAGATTGGGATTCTGACAAAGGTAAGGAGTCAGGTATGACGCCTAAGTTTGATTGTGTTAAATCTTTTAGGGATACCGATGCTTTTCGTGGATTTAGCACTAAATATGGACTTGACTCTGAGATAGTAGCTTCTTTCTGTGAATCATTTGCTACTCATATTGATCTCCCTAAGGAGAAGTGGTTTAAATATAATCCTCCCACTGAAGTAAAAGTAGTTGCACCTATTACAGTCGAAGAAAATACTATAACTTATAATGACCCTATTGTTCCTACTACTTATGTTGAGAAACCACCTTTCCCTATTAGGATAAAGGATCATGCTAAAGCTTCAACTATGGTTCGTAAGAGTAATACTAGAACATATACACCACCTGAGCAAATTAAATTTGAACGTAGTATTGCTACGGTTAAAGATCTCTTGGCTGATAATATTGAAGGGAATGTTATTTACTTCTGTGATGAAGCTGCTAGAATTGCTAGACCCGATGCTAAGAAACATAGACCTGTTGTAGGCATGCCTGTTATTTCTGTTAAAATAGGAGATCATTGTTATCATGGCTTATGTGATATGGGTGCTAGTGCCAGTGCAATACCTTATTCCTTGCATGATATTGCACCTGCCGAGGTAGTAGAAACTGATGTCACAATTAAGCTTGCCAATAGACATACTATTTCACCAATTGGAATTGTTAGAGATGCTGAAGTCTTGTGTGGGAAAGTTAAATATCCTGCTGATTTTCTTGTTCTTGGTTCTCCACAAGATGACTTTTGTCCCATCATATTTGGTTGACCCTTCTTGAATACTGCTAATGCTAAGATTGATCGCGAAAAGGATATTGTTACTGTTGGTTTAGGGAATATGTCTCATGATTTTAATTTTTCTAAATTCTATAGACAACCCCATCATAAATAATTGCCTAGTAAAGATGAAATAATTGGTCTTGCTTCTATTGCCGTGCCTCCTAATGATCCTTTAGAACAATATTTGCTAGACCATCAAAATGACATGTTTATGAATGCAAGAAGGGAAATAGATGAAGTATTCTTTAATCAGGGACCTATTTTGAAACACAACTTGCCTATTGAAATCCTAGGGGATCCTCCACCACACAAGGGTGATCTCGTGTTTGAGCTTAAATCATTACCTGATACTCTTAAATATGCTTATCTTGATGAAAAGAAGATATATCCTGTTATTATTAGTGCTAACCTTTCAGAGCAGGAAGAGGAGAGATTATTGAAAACTCGGAAGAAGAACCATGCTGCTATTGGATATACTCTTGATGATCTTAAGGGCATTAGGCCCACTCTATGCCAACACAAAATAAAATTGGAGGAAGACGCCAAACCAGTTATTGATCACCAACGACGGTTAAATCGTAAGATGAAAGAAGTGGTAAGAAAGGAAATACTAAAGCTCCTTGAGGCAGGTATAATTTATCCCGCTGTTGATATTCAGTGGGTAAGTCATGTCCATTGTGTCCCTAAGAAGGGAGGTATTACTGTTGTTCCTAATGATAAAGATGAATTGATCCCGCAAAGAATTATTACAGGATATAGGATGGTAATTGATTTCCGTAAGTTAAATAAAGCAACTAAAAAAGATCATTGCCCTTTACCTTCTATTGATCAAATGCTAGAAAGACTATCCAAACATACACATTTTTGCTTTCTAGATGGTTACTATGGTTTCTCTCAAATACCTGTGTCAGCGAAGGATCAAGAAAAGACCACTTTTACTTGCCCTTCGGTACTTTTTCTTATAGACGTATGCCTTTTGGTTTATGTAATGCACCTGCTACCTTTCAAAGATGCATGATGGCTATATTCTCTGACTTTTGTGAAAAGATTTGTGAGGTATTCATCCATGATTTCTCCGTTTATGGATCCTCTTTTGATGATTGCTTGAGCAACCTTGAACGAGTTTTGTAGAGATGTGAAGATACTAGTCTTGTTTTGAATTGGGAGAAGTGCCACTTTATGGTTAATGAAGGCATTGTCTTGGGGCATAAAATTTTTGAAAGAGGTATTGAAGTTGATAAAGCTAAGGTTGATGCGATTGAAAAGATGTCGTGTCCCAAGGACATCAAAGGTATAAGAAGTTTCCTTGGTCATGCCTATTTTTATAGAAGGTTCATTAAGGACTTTTCTAAAATTTCTAGGCCTCTGACTAATCTATTGCAAAAAGATATTCCTTTTGTCTTCGATGATGATTGTGTAGAAGCATTTGAAATACTTAAGAAAGCTTTGGTTTCTGCACCTATTGTTTAGCCGCCTGATTGGAATTTACCCTTTGAAATTATGTGTGATGCTAGTGATTATTCTGTAGGTGCTGTTCTAGAACAAAGAGTTGATAAGAAACTAAATGTTATTCAATATGCTAGTAAAACTCTAGACACTACCCAGAGAAATTATCTCACTACTGAAAAAGAATTCTTAGCAGTTGTATTTGCTTGTGATAAGTTCAGACCTTATATTGTTGTTTCGAAAGTAACTATTCACACTGATCATGCTGCTATTAAATATCTTATGGAAAATAAAGATGCTAAACCTAGACTTATTAGATGGGTTCTCTTGCTACGAGAATTTTATTTGCATATTATTGATAGAAAGGGAGTTGAGAACCCCGTTGCAGACAACTTGTCTAGGTTAGAGAATGTTCTCGATGACCCACTACCTATTGATGATAGCTTTCCTGATGAACAATTAGCTGTCATAAATGCTTCTCGTACTGCTCCATGGTATGCTGATTATGCCAATTACAGTGTTTCTAAATTTATACCACCTAGTTTCACATACCAGCAAAAGAAAAAGATTTTCTATGATTTAAGACATTACTTCTGGGATGACCCACACCTTTATAAAGAAGGAGTAGATGGTGTTATTAGACGTTGTGTACCTGAGCATGAACATGAACGTATCCTACGCAAGTGTCAGTCTGAGGCTTATGGAGGACACCAAGCTGGAGATAGAACTGCACATAAGATATTGCAATCCGGTTTTTATTGGCCTACTCTCTTCAAAGATGCTTGTAAGTTTGTCTTGTCTTGTGATGAATGTCAAAGAGTTGGTAATATTAGTAGACGTCAAGAAATGCCTATGAATTATTCTCTTGTTATTGAACCATTTGATGTTTGGGGCTTTGATTATATGGGACCTTTTCCTACCTCTAATGGATATACACATATTTTATTTGCTGTTGAATACATTACTAAGTGGATAGAAGCTATTCCAACCAGTAGTGTTGATCATAACACCTCTATTAAGATGCTTGAAGAAGTTATTTTTCTGAGGTTTGGAGTCCCTAGATACTTAATGATTGATGGTGGTTCACATTTTATTCATGGTGCTTTTCATAAAATTCTTGCTAAGTATGATGTTAATCATAGAATTGCATCTCCATATCACCCACAGTCTAGTGGTCAAGTAGAATTGAGTAACAGAGAGCTTAAATTAATTTTGCAAAAGACTGTTAATAGATCTAGAAACAATTGGTCCAAGAAACTTGATGATACATTATGGTCTTATAGAAGTGCATATAAAAATCCTATGGGTATGTCTCCATCTAAAATGGTTTATGGAAAAGCATGTCACTTACCTCTCTAACTAGAACATAAGGCATATCGGGCCATTAAAGAGCTCAATTATGATTTCAAACTTGCCGGTGAGAAGAGGTTATTTTACATTAGCTCACTTGATGAATGGAGAACCCAGGCTTACGAGAACGCCAAAATGTTTAAGGAAAAAGTTAAAAGATGGCATGACAAAAGGTTACAAAAGCGTGAGTTTAATGTAGGTGATTATGTGTTTCTATTCAACTCTTGTTTAAGATCTTTTGCAGGAAAAACTTCTCTCTAAATGGGAAGGTCCTTACGTTATCGAGGAAGTCTATCGTTCCGGTGCCATAAAAATCAACAACTTCGAAGGCACAAATCCAAAGGTGGTGAACGGTCAAATAATCAAACATTATATCTCAGGTAATCCTATAAATGTTGTAAGTAATGTTATTGAAACCGTAACCCTGGAGGAATACATAAGAGACACTTTCCAGAATGTTTCAGACTCCAAAAAGGAATAGGTATGTGGTATAGTAAGTAAACAGACTCCAAAACAATTCTAATAGCAATTTTTCTCCGTATTGGAATATTTAATAAAATAGGAAAATAACAAGTAGTCCGGGAGGACACGAGGCGTCCACGAGGGTGGAGGGCGGGCCCTACCCCCTGGGCGCGCCGCCTGCCTCGTGGGCACCTCGTGTGCTCTCTGGACTATGTTTTCTTGCATGTTACTTCTTTTGGTCGCTAAAAATTCATTATATAATCTCCCGAAGGTTTTGACCACCATATTACGCAAATATCTTCTGTCTTTGTTTTGAGCTGTTTCTGCCGTAGATTAGAGCAATATGTCGTCCCAGGATTCAGAGGGAGAAAGCCATGTGGCTGATTACCTTGAAGACCCTAAGGTCTACGGGGACTTGGAGCATTGTTGCTGGACCACTAAGGAAGAATAAGACTATGAGCCTAAAGGAAAGGAGGAGACGAGCTCAGATGAAGATGAAGTCCCATTACCTCATCCTGGGGATATGCATGTGGAGTTTAAAAAGTCAAGCCTCCCTGATAGAGCAAAGAAACACAAGATCGAGTTTATCCCTTTTTGTCTCCTGCAGGAGAACAAACAGAAACTATGCAAAAGGATATTAAGCCTTGAGTGGGAGATCGATGACTTAAGGGAGCAAAATTCCATCCTCAAGCGCAAATTACGGAAGAAGCCTACATCATCAACGACTCCATCATCATCACCCCCGAGGACATAATCACATGGGTATGGGCACTCCCCTTGGCAACTACCAAGCTTGGGGGAGGTGCCCCGGTATCGTATCACCATCACACTCCTATCTTTACCGTTTTTCTTAGTTCGATCCTTTTTAGTAATATCTTGATCTAGTAGAATAAAGTTTTGGTATGATTTAGTTTTGAGTTTTGCCTTATGATGCCTCTATGTAATCAAGTCCATGAGCTATATATAATAAAGATTAGTGTTGAGTCAAGGGCTTTGCTATTTTTCTATGATCTTGAGGGAATAAAAAGAATAAAAAGAAATGAAAGAGGCCATATTGATCTTTTGGAGAGTAATGACTTCACAAATAAAGAGTATGATACATAAAAGTTGTTGAGAGTTGGCAAACATAGTTTTGGTCAACATTGCAATTAATAGGAAGTAATAAAGAAAGAGAGGTTCTCACATACAAATATACTATCTTGGACATCTTTTATGATTGTGAGCACTCATTAAAGTATGACATGCTAAAGAGTTGATGTTGGACAAGGAAGACAACATAATGGGTTATGTTTTCTCACATGTTAGTTAAAGTATATTGTCATGGATCATCCAACATGTTGAGCTTGCCTTTCCCCCTCATGCTAGCCAAATTCCTTGCACCAAGTAGAGATACTACTTGTGCTTCCAAACATCCTTAAACCCAGTTTTGCCATGAGAGTCCACCATATGTACCTATGGATTGAGTAAGATCCTTCAAGTAAGTTGTCATGTTGCATGCAATAAAAATTGCTCTCTAAATATGTATGACTTATTAGTGTGGAGAAAATAAGCTTTATATGATCTTGTGATATGGAAGAAATAAAAGCGACGGACTGCATAATAAAAGCGACGTTCTTTTGCATTAAGATTTCATGCATCCAACCATAAAAGCACATGGCAACCTCTACTTCCCTCTATGAAGGGCCTATCTTTTACTTTTCATCTTATGCAAGAGTCATGGTGATCTTCACCTTTCCTTTTTATATTTTATCCTTTGGCAAGCACTTCGTGTTGGAAAGATCCTGATATATATATCCAATTGGATGTAAGTTAGCATGAACTATTATTGTTGACATTACCCTTGAGGTAAAAGGTTGGGAGGCAACACTATAAGCCCCTATATTTCTCTGTGTCCGATTAAAACTCCATAACCATAAGTATTGTATGAGTGTTAGCAATTGTGAAAGACTAAACGATATTTGAGTATGTGGACTTGCTGAAAAGCTCTTATATTGACTCTTTCTGATGTTATGATAAATTGCAATTGCTTCAATGACAGAGATTATAGTTTGTTAGTTCTTAATGAAGTTTCTGATTCATACTTGACATTGTGAATGGATTGTTAATTTAGCATAAGAAATCATATGACAAAATATATATCTTGTTGTATTAAGAATGATAATGATGCCCTCATGTCCTTATTTTATTTTTATCAACACCTCTATCTCTAAACATGTGGTCATATTTTTCGATATCGGCTTTCGCTTGAGGACAAGCGAGGTCTAAGCTTGGGGGAGTTGATACGTCCATTTTGCATCATGCTTTTATATCTATATTTATTGCATTATGGGCTGTTGTTACACGTTATGTCACAATACTTATGCCTATTCTCTCTTATTTTACAAGGTTTACATGAAGAGGGAGAATGCCGACAGCTGGGATTTTGGGCTGGAAAAGGAGCAAATATTAGAGACCTATTATGCACAGCTCCAAAAGTCCTGAAACTCCACGAAAGTCATTTTGGGAATTAATAAAAAATATTCAGCAGAAGAAATACCTGAGGAGGGCCACCCACCATCCACGAGGGTGGGGGCGCGCTCTACCCCCTGGGCGCGCCCCTGCCTCGTGGGCCACCTGGCAGCCCTCCGGTGCCCATCTTTTGCTATATGATGTCCTTTACCCTGGAAAAAATCATAAGCAAGCTTATGGGACGAAACTTCATCGCCACGAGGTGGAACCAATCTAGGGCTCCGGCGGAGCTGTTCTGCCGGGGAAACTTCCCTCCGGGAGGGGGAAATCATCACCATCGTCATTGAGGGAGTCCTGGATTAGGGGGTATCCGAACAGCCGGATTATATACATCGTCCGGACTATCAAAGCGTGAAGATACAAGATTCAAGACTTCGGCCCGTGTCCGGATGGGACTCTCCTTTGCGTGGAAGACAAGCTTGGCGATCCGGATATTATGTTTCCTTCCTTGTAACCGACTCCATGTAAACCCTAGCCCTCTCCGGTGTCTATATAAACTGGAGAGGTTGGTCCTTAGAAGGCCGATCACTATTACAATCATACCATCATAGGCTAGCTCTTAGGGTTTAGCCTCTACGATCTCGTGGTAGATCTACTCTTGTACTACTCATATCTTCAATATTAATCAAGCAGGAAGTAGGGTTTTACCTCCATCGAGAGGGCCCGAACCTGGGTAAACATTGTGTCCCTTGCTTCCTGTTACCATCAGCCTAAGACGCATAGATCGGGACCCCCTACCCAAGATCCGCCGGTTTTGACACCGACATTGGTGCTTTCATTGAGAGTTCCTCTGCACCGTCGCTTCAAGGCTTGATGGCGTCTTCAATCGTCAAAAACATGGTCCAGGGTGAGACTTTTCTCCCCGGACAGATCTTTGTGTTCGGCGGCTTCGCACTACGGGCCAATTCGCTTGGCCATGTGGAGTAGATCGAAAGCTACGCCCCTGGCCACCAGATCAGGTTTGGAAACTTGAACTACACGGCGGATATTCGCGGAGACATGATCTTCGATGGATTCGGCCCTGTGCCGGGAGCGCCGGACAGTCACGACGGGCACGGCCTAGACCCGCTGTCGGACAATGCTCGGAACATAATCCCTGCAATAGCTCCGGATCTAAATCCGGAACAAGTTGTGTTGCCCAAGGACGGAGGGGTAGACCACACCCTGCAGGCCGCATACTCATCGGCGTTGGAGCCGAACACAGGTCTCACCGCTGTGGTGACCTGCAACCCCGGACCCCCGGACTCGTATCCGGTTGTTGGTCTGCACAGCCTTGAGCCAGCCGAGCCAGGTTGGGCCCCGGCGATGGAGTTTACCGCTGCGAACATCTTTCAACACTCGCCCTTTGGCGACATGCTGAACTCATTAAAGTCTCTCTCTCTATCAGGAGACTCTGGGCCAAACTATGTCTGGCTTGAATGGGAAGCAGGCGACGAAGGAATTCGTTGCCCACCCACCACCCACTTGATTGCCACGATCGATGATTTAACCGACGTGCTTAACTTCGACTACGAAGACATCGATGGTATGGACGATGATGCAGAAGACTTACCGGAGCCACCGCTCATAGGGCGGTGGACAGCCACCTCTTTATACGATATATATATGGTGGATACTCCGAAGGAAACAAATGGGGACGAGGCAACGGAGGACAACCCCTCAAAGGGAAAAGCAAAGTATCGACGTCTTCGGCGCCACTCCAAGCCCCGCCACATCAATGCCGGCCCCGGAGATGAAAACAATCCGGATGATGCCGAAGAGGAATACAGCCTTAATCAGCCTACCTTTAAACAGGCCAGACATGCCATAGTGGGGTATGTGGAGAGGGACAACTATACACCCTCCCCCGAAGACGAGGTAAGCCTCGGCAATGATGAATTCAGTGTGCCTGAAGATCCAATGGAACAAATTCGCTTCAAGCAATGACTCACGGACACGCCAAGGAGCCTGCAAAGGAAGCAAGAGCAGCTTAAAATCAACCAGGATTTGCTAATGGATAGGTGGACCAAGATCCTGGCCACCGAAGAGTACGGACTCGACCGCCCTAACAAAGGGTACAAGCGGCACAATTGGCTACCTCAACTTAAGCAGGCGAACCAAAGGCACACAACCCGACGTCCGCACACCACCACAGTCCAAGACAGCAAGAAGGATACACGAAGAGGCATCCTAAAGCCTCGGTGCAACGGCCATAAACGCCAAGTCAGGGAAACTGGTGCCAAGTTCAGCTACTCCCAGTCCGGTCAACGGACAAAGAACAGCTCAAGCCTATTCGGCCCGAGCCACAAACTCGATCAACCGTGCGAAATACACGGTACTCCAAAAAGGATGGCAAAACATACCAATAGAGAATGCCGGATCTCCAAAACAAATCGACTGGTCGCATGCCGGAAACAATGAAGGGAGGCATCTAGTCAAGAGGCCCCCCAGGGCACAACAGTACAGCCGATCGTCCCCTATCATACAAACCACGACAACTCAATTGTCGTACCCCTCGACCTAGTAGTCCAGGGGCTCCATAATATATAAAGCCCTCGCGGGTATAAACCTACAAATAAACACCTTCTATAAGGTGTCCGGTGCAAAGGCCAAGTTCATTGGCCCACCGCTCTAACGGTTGTTCTTAGAGAACCAACAAAACAATATACCACGCCATCGGCGCACCCCCCTCATACGGTAACCCACCGTATGATAACGGGATGAACTACGTTGACTAGATTCCACGTGGTAAACCATTAGGCAAACATACAAGGCTGAAACCCCGCCCTTAGAGCAGGAAATCATACAGCCGCCGGAGTAGCAAGTCGTGCATGCCCATCAATATTTTGATAGGACAGCCACCTATCCGGACACCCACTGAGGAGTCTGGGCTGCTTCCTAGTATAGCAGTTGTGGTCACCAGGGTTCGACCAGGAACCTTTAGACCAACCACGGGAGGATGCCCGGCTGCCTCCGAACATTTACCTTCACAAACTAACTTTTATGCAGAACAAGATTGGCGGCGTGGAATCGTCCCGGACACATAAGGAAAGGACCATACAGGCAGAAGGCAGTTCAGATTCACTTTCGATCCATTCACAGCCCCCTCCAGTCAGGCCATCGCAGGTTCCGCCAAAAACCATTCCCTTTTTATCTTTGTAATTAAACACTCACATGCATAGACATATCATCCTACTGCAATGCGTAGACTTAAATAACATGTACCGGCCGTCGTCTATCATCGACGCCTCTAACCGGCAGCCACGCTTCATGTTACGCCCGGCTATGCCAGGGGCTTTACAGTACGGCACTAAAGTCCGACCACCTTTTCGGTCGCCCGGCACCCCGAACTTATAGCACTATATGCATCAGCTCCGAATCATGTCTTGGGTCATTGGTTGGATTTGCCCGGCTCCCATGTTTTGGTACCTTATGTTCCGTTTCGTCGGCTATGGTAGCGCTGGGAGAACTACTGCAATTGTGTCCCGGTTCTGCCGGACGAGCACCTCAGTAGAGAAAGCCAAAAACCGACTGTCATGATGCGGCGAGAGCTGGTCAGCTGTTCGAGAGGTTGTAAAATCCTTAAAGATTTATTCCGCATAATGCTACTATAAAATGCAGATTGCGACGGATCGGTCTTCTGATCAGGCGCCAATAGAGCCCCTAGTTCGGCTTTCCGAACACTAGGGGCTGCGCCGACCATACTCGAATTCCTATGGCTAAGTGAGGGTAGTAAAGCCATATATAGTCCAATGGCCTAGTTCGTGGCGAGAAACACCTCCTTAAAAGGACCCAGCAATGGGATAAAGAGTGTTCAGAAGTACCCCGAACACCCCCGTACTTCTCATGTGGGGGCTAAAGTCGACGACTGGCCAACTCTCAGAATTTACATACAATAAACAGTCGCACGGGAAGAACATATGTTCACACGAAATAGGCAACACATTATAAGCGTGCCATTATCCCATATTACAAATATTGGCAAGAATGCCCTCAGGGAAATATAATGTCTTTGGTGCACTTATCTGCCGCTAGGCGGGCCCCCTTTAGTACACCTTCATAGTACAGTTCGGGCTTGCGATGCTCCTTACCCTCCGGTGGCCAGTCAGTTATCAGCTCCGCATCAAGCTTCCCCCAATGCACTTTTGCATGGGCAAGCGCCATGCGCGCACCTTCTATACAAACTGATCACTTGATTGAATCAAGCCGAGGATAGGCGTCCGCAATCCGCTTTACAAGTCCGAAGTAACTGCTGGGAATTGGCTCTACAGGCCACAGCAGGATAACCAAGTCCTTCATGGCTAGTTCGGCCGCCTGGTGCAGTTCGACCAACTGCTTCAGCTGATCGATAAAAGGCACCGGATAGTTCGGCGCCAAATACTGCGACCAGAAGTTCCTCCTGGCAGATTCCCTTCCCTCGGTCCGGTAAAATTGGGCAGCATCTGATATGCTGCGAGGTAGATCTGCAAATGCCCCTGTAAAATCAAGAATTCAGCTTGCTGCTCAGAATTCCCCCCATTATCACGTAATAATGGCCATAGATACAAATGGCCTTACCAACCGCAACCTTCCGGGCCTCCTGAATGTCCCGTACAGCACCTCGGGCTTCTTCCCGAGCATCTTCCGCGGCTTGGAGAGCTTGGGCGAGTTCAGTTTCTTTACCTACTAGACTCTGCTCCAAGCTCTCGCTTTTCATCACAGCTTCCTGGAGCTTCCGCTCAGCTGCGACGACCCTGGCCTCGTGTTCTTCACGAAGCGCTTGTTTGGCGGCAGCCTTCTCGTGGGCGTCAGCCGATGTCTTCTTCAGTGCCTCATATTCGGCACTCGCTCCTAGGGCGTATAACATAAATTACTTTTCGATAGGCACACTTATTCGTGTGTGCCCAATGCAAGACAATGTTTAAACATACCTTGCTTCTCCTCTAATTGCTTCTTCACATGGCCGAGTTCTTCTTCAGCCCGTTCCAGGCTCTGCTTCAGTTCAGACACTTCCGCATCATGAGCGGTCGTCCTCTCCGTAGACGCCTGTTTTCAAACAAATGGTATACATCATTAAACAAAGGTTCCCATTACAACAGAGGGTTTGATCCCCTGCCCAGCTCTCTTTCACCGAATAGTGTATCAGGGGCTACTACTCATATTTTGATGATTTCTCAAAGTTTCCTTAGAAACCATACCTCAAAAGCTTTTATAAGGCCAAGGCACGATTCATTCAGCCCGCTTTCGGCAGACTTAATCTTTCCAATCACCGCACCCATGAGGGTCCGATGTTCATCGACGATAGACGCATTTTTCAACGCTATCGATAGATCGCCTGATAGCTCTGCGTAGATAGAGGTTGCCGGCGGAGTAGGCAAACCTCCCTCCTTGAAGGGTGGCAGTTTGCCCGATCCTGGAGCCATAGAAGTCTCCAGGACCTTATCCGGTTCGGGGTCTCCTCGAGACGACACCTCGGCGTCACGCTTGGACTCCGGAAAAAGAGACTCCGGAGGCGTCTCGCTCGCCACAGCATCCGAACTCAACGAATCCTCCGATGATGACTGTCCGACAGGAGCTCTCGCCGGGCTGTATGCGATATGACGATAGTTAAAACTACTATACTCAGACGACCCTGAATGCATAGGCACATTAGGGATTCGGTTACTTACGATTTTTCCAGCGGCTGGGCTCTGGGATCCCACTCCGTGCCGCTGTCGGCAGCCGGGGGGGACGCCTCTGGACGGGAACCTCTCCCCCTCTTGGGCGATTCGGCCTCCAGGGACGGGGAAGCCGCACTCTTCTTCCCACCTACAGAGTGAGGCTCGTCCTCCTCTGCTTCCTCCTCTTCGTCTTCGGTAGAAGGAGCGTCGTCGGAGTCTTCAGATTTGGCGTCCGAAGTCTCGCGGCGACGGAGGCCACTCCGGGTCTTCCTGACCTTCTTGGAGTCCTCCTTCTTTGGCGCCTCGTAAGGCGCGGGGACCAGCATCTCCGTTAGATGAGGTCCGGCTGGTTGTTCCGGCAGTGGGTCCGTACAATGCATCCGCTCCACCTTCTTAATCCATCCCTGAGGTCTCGATGAAACACAATTAAAATATCTCCTTCATGGCATACCAACTAAAGCATGGACGGATAGGGCGTAACTGTAACTTACTGGGCTTGGAGAATGGGACAATTGATACCCTCGATCCTCGGCGGAGTTCGGCCATGATTTGCCGGACTTTAAGAGCACCTTCCAAATATCCTCGTGGGAGGAGTCATAGAGCTCCTGAAGGGTTTGTTGCTCGGTCGGGTCGAACTCCCACAAAGTGCAGGCTCGACGCTAACAAGGTAGAACCAGGCAAACTAGCATCACCTGGACTACGTCAGCGAGTTTGATGTCCTTGTCGACCGCGCTTTGAACGCGCGTCTGGAGCAGTGATAGCTCATCGGACGAAGACCAGTTCAGGCCCTTCTTGGACCAAGACGTGAGCCGCAGTGGAGCTCCGGATCTGAACTCAGGAGCTGCAGCCCACTTTTTGCCGCGTGGTTCGGTGATATAAAACCACTGCTGCTGCCACTCCTTGATGGAGTCGTTGAAAGTGCCCTTCGGCCAAATGACCTTGGGCATCTTGCTCACCATGGCACCACCACACTCGGCATGTTCGCCTACCACCTTGGGCTTCACATTGAAAATCTTCAGCCATAGGCCGAAGTGAGGCGGAATTCGGAGAAAGGCCTCGCACACGACGATGAACATCGAGATATTGAGGAAGGAGTTGGGGCAAAGATCATGAAAATCAATCCCGTAATAATACATGACTCCACGGACAAACGGGAGGAGGGGAAACCTGAGCCCACGGACAAAATGGGGAAGGAACACGACTCTCTCGTGAGGCTTCGGAGTAGGGACGACCTGTCCCACCGGTGGGAGACGATGGCCGATCTTCTTGGCCAGATACCCGGCTTCCCGGAGCTTCTTGATATCCTTCTCTCGGACGGTAGAGGCCATGCATCTGCCTCCTGCTCTGGATCCGGACATCTTTGGAAAACCTCTCTTTGACGAAAAAGAAGAAGGCTTGGGCGTTAGGGCTCGAGCAGAGGGGAATGAGTTAGCGGAAGGAGAAGGTGTGGGTAAAGGGGAAGAGACTTTATCTCTTTATAAGAGGTAGTACGAGCTTTTTGCGCCTCCCCACTTGCCTGGTGGAACCCGCTCACCTCCCACTCGCCGCGATTAGCGGTGCGGTTGGATTACCCATACCGGTATTGATGAGAATCCCGTGATAAGGGGACATGATCTTTGCTTTGACAAGACATGTCAAGGAAACCGCCCCACAATACGCGTAGTGCTTGGTTGTGGGAAAAAGAGTTCGAATAATGACCTGGCTGTAATAACATATCACGTCGTCTAAAAGTTGTCAGCTGGAGTATGGTTCTCTCTACGGCGGTATGAGAAGATCATCTTGCAGATCCGGACACGGTCTACGTGTTCGATAAATAACCTTGGAGTATTCGGAGAAGGAACCCGCCTTCCAATGCCGAAGACAAGACTGCGCGCCGGACTCATCGTCATTGAAGCCTGGTTCAGGGGCTACAGAGGGAGTCCTGGATTAGCGGGGTATCCGGACAGCTGGACTATATACATCATCCGGACTATCGAAGCGTGAAGATACAAGACTCAAGACTTCGGCCCGTGTCCGGATGGGACTCTCCTTTGCGTGGAAGACAAGCTTGGCGATCCGGATATTATGTTTCCTTCCTTGTAACCGAATCCATGTAAACCCTAGCCCTCTCCAATGTCTATATAAACTGGAGAGGATGGTCCTTAGAAGGCCGATCACAATTACAATCATACCATCATAGGCTAGCTCTTAGGGTTTAGCCTCTATGATCTCGTGGTAGATCTACTCTTGTACTACTCATATCTTCAATATTAATCAAGCAGGAAGTAGGGTTTTACCTCCATCGAGAGGGCCCGAACCTGGGTAAACATTGTGTCCCTTGCTTCCTGTTACCATCATCCTATGACGCATAGATCCAGACCCCCTACCCAATATCCGCCGGTTTTGACACCAACAGTCATCACCAACGATCCTCTCATCGAGAGGGGGTCAATCTCCATCAACATCTTCACCAACACCATCTCCTCTCAAACCCTAGTTCATCTGTTGTATCCAATCTTTGTACCAAAACCTTAGATTGGTACCTGTGGGTCGCTAGTAGTGTTGATTACTCCTTATAGTTGATGCTAGTTGGTTTATTTGGTGGAAGATCATATGTTCAGATCCTTAATGCATATTAATATCCCTCTGATTATGAACATGAATATGCTTTGTGAGTAGTTACGTTTGTTCCTGAGGACATGGGAGATGTCTTGCTATTAGTAGTCATGTGAATTTGGTATTCGTTCGATATTTTGATTGGATGTATGTTGTCTCTCCTCTAGTGGTGTTATGTGAATGTTGACTACATGACACTTCACCATTATTTGGGCCTAGAGGAAGGCATTGGGAAGTAATAAGTAGATGATGGGTTGCTAGAGTGACAGAAGCTTAAACCCTAGTTTATGCGTTGCTTCGTAAGGGGGCTGATTTGGATCCACTTGTTTCATGCTATGGTTAGGTTTACCTTAATACTTCTTTGTATTTGCAGATGCTTGCAATAGGGGTTAATCATAAGTGGGATGCTTGTCCAAGAAAGTGCAGTATCCAAGCACCGGTCCACCCACATATCAAATTATCAAAGTAACGACGCGAATCATATGAGCGTGATGAAAACTAGCTTGACGATAATTCCCATGTGTCCTCGGGAGTGCTTTTTATATAAGAACTTGTCCAGGCTTGTCCTTTGCTACAAAAAGGATTGGGCCACCTTGCTGCACCTTATTTAGTTTTATTGCTTGTTACCCGTTACAAATTATCTTATCACAAAACTATTTGTTACCGATAATTTCAGTGCTTACAGAGAATACCTTACTGAAAACCGCTTGTCATTTGCTTCTGCTCCTTGTTGGGTTCGACACTCTTACTTATCTAAAGGACTAAGATAGATCCCCTACACTTGTGGATCATCACTGGCCTCCACTCCAATGCCCGTAAAATGCCAACTTGACATTGATCCCAATGGTAAAGCGGTGGATCAAAAGGTATATCGCTCCATGATTGGATCCTTGCTTTACCTTTGTGCATCTAGACCGGATATCATGTTTAGTATGGGAATTTGTGCACAGTTTCAATCCGCACCTAAGGAAAGCCACTTTGTGGCGGTCAAGCGAATCTTTCAATATTTGGCTCATACCCCAAACTTTGGCTTATGGTACCCAAGAGGAGCCAACTTTGTTCTTTTGGGCTATTCAGACTCAGATTGGGCGGGAGACAAAGTGGATAGGAAGCCCACCTCCAGAGGGTGCCAATTTCTTGGTTGCTCTTTGGTGAGTTGGTCTTCTAAGAAGCAAAGTTGTTTATCTCTCTCGTCCACCAAAGCGGAGTATGTGGCTGCCGGTAGTTGTTGTGCTCAACTTCTATGGATGAGGCAAACTTTGAAGGATTACGGTGTCACTTGTGACGAAGTGCCTCTTTGGTGTGACAATGAAAGTGCCATAAAGATCTCTCTCAACCCGGTGCAACACTTCAAGACAAAGCATATTAAGATTCGGTATCACTTTATCCGGGATCACATTAGGCGAGGGGAGATCAAGCTCAAGTATGTCAATGCTCATGATAACCTTGCAGATATTTTCACGAAGCCCTTGGATGAAGCAAGATTTCGTGAGTTAAGGCATGAGCTAAATATCACTGATTCAAGAAATGTGGTTTGAACCCTTGCACACCCCACCATACTCATCATGATATCTTGTTTAGGTGTAGGCATGGACATAGGGGGAGTGTTGTTCTCTCAACGAACTCTCCCTCCCCCTATTATGCATAAATTGATCAAGTCTTTCACATTAGCCATTTTTGATGGTACTTGTGCTTCAAAGATGAGTTTTCGTCATGGGCCCAAGGTTAAAATCTTCGCGGCGCCATACCTCCGGACTCAAATATAGGTGGCCTCGGCCACCTCCCTCTCTTGGAGAGGAGAGTGTTTCTCGTCTTCTCTTTGGTGTGTTCTGCTTGTGTGTTTGCTCTTGTTTCAAGTCGGTTCCTCTCTCTTTCATGAGCTAAACCGTTTGGGTCCAGTCCTCATTTTTGCGGCTGAGCGGTACTACCACTGGAAGTGCGTGGTACTACCGCTGATGATCATCAAGCGGTACTACCGCCCACCCTAGCGGTACTACCTCTATAGGGCAGGCATTGGGGGGTTATGTTGGGGCAGGGGGAGTTATCTTTCTCCCCCATACCCATTCACTCCACTCGCTCGTGTTCTTCGTCTCTCCAGCATCGTCTCGCCGCGGGAGGGCTTCGGCAGGCCGCCGTCTTTGTGTCGTCCCTCTCCATTTCCTTCGGTGGAGTCTATCTCCACCGCGTCCTCTTGCCATGTATGCCGGTATTGCCCCCGTTCCCGTTCTCTCTTTGCCTAGATTTCACATCTAGTCTTTAGGGGCAATAGGCATCGCTTTTCTTGATTTTTGGCTAAGTCGAGGATTGAGTAGGATGGAGATGGCATCTAGACTTTTTGGATTGATATTTGGTAGGCTTATTTTCTAATTTTGCATCCTGATAGTACCGGATCTGCCCACGGCAGTAGGGAACCGCCGTTCCCCCGCCTAGAGCGATACTACCGCTCAGGCGGTACTGCCGCTTGTTCACGGCACTACCGCTGGATCCCCAATTCCATCATTTTCCTATCACATTTTGATCCATGTTGTTTTGTTTGGAGGCTTATGCTCTTCCTTTTGTGTTGTTTCTTCTGCTCCTGTGTTTGGTTCCAGGTGATGAACATCCTGAGCAGCATGTCTGCCGTGTCAACCCCGGGCGTTCAACTTCAAAGCGCTACCGCACCTCTAAGACAGCGGGTGCATCCTCTAGTGCTCAACCTCCGTCTCAACACAAGAAGTCTACTGCAAACAAGCCAAATCCTAGGGGCAAGACTGTGACAGAGATGACTGCCAAGGAATTCTGGGAAAGGCGTCGCCGCAACCCCTATGCGGAAGACCAAGAACCCACTTTGGTCAACCGCCCGTTCTGGAACCGTTTTCAGTTTGCCATCTAATTTGATGTGATCAAGGCTGAGAAGAATCTCTATGTTGATGTGTGTTCCATTGACACTGATGCTATGGAAAAGGACCCTGAGTACTTTGGTGAAGCCCTTCAGATGTGCTCTCAGCTGAACATTCTCAGAATCATGCAGTTCAACAAGGACTTTGATGCAGATTTGGTGGCTCAGCTTTTTGCCACTATCCATCTTGGAACTGATGATGAAAGGACTCTGACTTGGATGACAAATGGCAAGCTACTTTCTGTCAAGTGGAAGGCCTTCATGGAGTTACTTGGGGTGGAAGATCACGGGCTTGAGACCCCAGTTGGCTTCCGCCCTCACTGCAATGCAACCTCCACTCACAAGCAAGCTCTCTAGCCCTACTATACTTTGAAGATTCACCCCGTGACTAAGAAGGAGACCTATGAGTTGCTTGCCTTTCTGGACATCCTTCATTGCGTCTTCCAAGAGACTCTCTTCCCTCGTATTGGGAACCTGGATATGGTCCACTCCTTTCTCGTGGACATGCTTCTCTTCTGCCAGCATGAGAAGGAAGAAAACACTAGAGAGTCCCTGGACATTTCCCATGTCATGTGGTCTGAACTTGTCTCAGCCGTCTCTAAGCACAAGTGCCCGATCTATGGTCCGTTTATCATGTTGCTTATTGAGAAGGCCTGGGCACGTGTCTATCCTAGAGTTGTCCTGGAGACTGGAGAGTTGGTCTCTCATGAGATCAAGCGTCCAAGGAAGAAGGAGAACTGGGGCACCCCGGCTCCTAGGTCTGGATTTCCATCTGAAGCTACTGACATGGAGACCAAGGGCAAGGCTAAGGCCGATGATGATGAGGATTATGAGCCCTCCGGAGTGGAACCCTCTTGGGCAAAGAAGATTAAGCACAAGATGAAGAAACTCTTATGCATGGAGTCTCATGGTCAGTACATGTCTCATGTTTCTGAGAAGAAGGCCCATAGCCGTCACAAGGAGCTCATGCGTCACTTGGGTGCAATAGTTGCCAGCGGATCTGAGGGAAGGATCACCGATGAGGAGGAGTGGGTTCAGCAGCACTGCCCGTGCACTGATTCAGACACTGAGTAGTTTCCTACCAATGATGGCGGTGCAGACGATCCCACTAGGATGTGATGCTCGAGATCCTCAGCTTGCTATCACCTGGAGCCGTAGCACCACTCTTTGCCTTTTTGGTGTCTCGATGCCAAAGGGGGAGAGAGTCTAGGGGATTTGTGTCATTGCCGAGTTGCGAGTGTGTGTTTGTGGCTTGTTCGTTGTGTCTTTCTCGCAAACTCTTTTCTCGTCATTTGCTTTGTTTTGGTTTGTGCCTGTGAGATCTGGTTCCAGTTCATATGGTGTGAGACATATGCTACCTTATCCTTTATTATCTATGTCTATCAAGTACTTTCGTAATTTGTGAGCTGCATGCTTATCCGGTCATATACCTTGCTCACACGTACCCTTATGCATTCAAGCTATATGTATCTTTACTTGTTGCCTAAGTTGTTGGACTATAAAATATATGGGGAGTGTTGATCCTAATGTGTGTGCCTTGCATTCCAAAGGCACCACTAATTAGGTGCACACATTCAGGGGGAGCCCGTCTATATTTTGTAGTTCTGGGTTTCTTTTTTACTTTCATGTCCTATCTTTGTGCAAATCCCTGGTTGTCATCAATCCACCAAAAAGGGGGAGATTGTTAAGGCATATCTCTCTCTATGTAGTTTTGGTGATTGATGACAACGCGTTTGCGGACTAATCGCATGCTTTGAGCATTTCAGAGATTCATCCTTTAGCACGAGACGATTCCTTCCCCTTGGAGTTTTAATCGAAGATGGTGTAGCTCTTTTGTTTCAGTTTTGGTGGACTTGTTTCGTAGGAGTCACCGTACAATCAAGAGGGGGTCCGCATTGGTAAGGCTAGGGTGGAATCAACAAGTACACATCCTCTTCGCACCCACAGAGCCCTCCTGCTTCGATGGAGGTTCCTTTTTCTCTCGTGTGAGTATGTTTTGGTCCCAGCGGTAGTACCGCGGACCCCAGCGGTAGTACCGCTCAAGAGCCACAGGCGACAGTACCACTCTGTAGCAGTAGTACTGCCTGGGGGTCCTTAGCCATAGTACCTCTACGGTACCAGTCTCCTACCGCCTCGACTCGAGGGGGTCGCCTCTCGTGTCGGATTGTGCGGCACTAAGTGGCGGCAGTAGAAGCAGTAGTACCACCCTACCACCGCGGCTAGTACCGCCCTGGGTTCAATTCCTGCTCATATTCTAGCCCTCCCAGTCTACGCGGCAGTACCGCGAGGGGGAGCGGTAGTACCGCCCTCTGCGGGGCTGTTTAGGGGGGGTAACGGTTGGATTGTTACCCCCTCTATAAAAGGAGGTCTTCTTCTCCAAAGTTGACTTACCTCTTCCCCCAAGCTCCATTGATGCTCTAAGCTCCATTTTCGCCCGATCTCTCTCCCTAGCTAATCAAACTTGTTGATTCTTTAGGGATTGGTTGAGAAGGCCCCGATCTACACTTCCACCAAGAGAAATTTGATTCCCCTCACTAATCCCTTGCGGATCTTGTTACTCTTGGGTGTTTGAGTGCCCTAGACGGTTGAGGTCACCGTGGAGCCATATTTCATTGTGGTGAAGCTTCGTGGTGTCGTTGGGAGACTACAATTAAGTTGTAGAGATTGCCCCAACCTTGTTTGTAAAGGTTCGGTCACCGCCTCCAAGGGCACCAATAGTGGAATCACAACATCTCGCATTGTGTGAGGGCGTGAGGAGAATACAGTGGCCCTAGTGGCTTCTTGGGGAGCATTGTGCCTCCACACCGCTCCAACGGAGACGTACTTCCCCTCAAAAGGAAGGAACTTCGGTAACACATCCTCGTCTCCACCGGTTCCCCTTTTGGTTATTTCTTTCCTTTACTTGTGCAACCTATATTGTGTTATATCCCTTACTTGCTTGTGTGCTTATCGTTGTTGCATCATATAGGCTGCTCGCCTAGTTGCATATTTAGACAACCTACTTTGATGCAAAGTTTAATTTGGTAAAGAAAAGATAAAAATTGTTAGTTGCCTATTCACCCCCCCTCTAGTCAACTATATCAATCCTTTCACTTGTTGATGAAGCTTGCGGCCTCCGGGTCTAGCAGCACCCACTGTGTGCCGGCTTCCGGAAGCGGGATCGCGGCATTCTGGCATGGGCGGGAACTGAGGAGTCCGCCAAATCTTGAAGCAATCCTTTGGGCAGCGCGCAGGCGCCACATGGCGCTCGAAAGCTGAAGGGGCCTGACAGGTCAAGCACGTGACGGGACGGGGCGACGAGCCGGGGCCGCCACTTTGCACCCTCGGCCCATGCGCACGGATTTATTGTGGCGTCCGCGAGTCGGTTGCCATTCTCGAGGCAGTTAATGCATGCGGTACGTCTGCACTTATTGCGGGGAAGTGGGAGGGGCGTGATGTCTACTACACAACTTTATTCTTGTAGACACGTATTGGGCCTCCAAGCGCAGAGTTTTGTAGGACAGCAGCAATTTTCCCTCAAGTGGATGACCTAATGTTTATCAATCCGTGGGAGGCATAGGATGAAGATAGTCTCTCTCAAGCAACCTTGCAATCAAATACAAGAAATCTCTTGTGTCCCCAACACATACAATACAATGGCAAATTATATAGATGCACTAGTTCAGTGAAGAGATGGTGATAAAAGTGTAGTATGGATAGTAGATATGAGAATTTGTAATGAGAACACTAAAAAACAGCAAGATAGTAAATAGTAAACGGAGCACAAACGGTATTGCAATGATGGAAAATGAGGCCTAGGGTGCATACTTTCACTAGTGCAATCTCTCAACAATGCTAACATAGTTGGATCATATGATTATCCCTCAAAGTGCAATAAAGAATCACTCCCGAGTTCCTATTAGTGGAGAACAAAAGATAGAAATTGTTTGTAGGGTACGAAACCACCTCAAAGCTATTCCTTTCGATCAATCTATCCTAGAGTTCGTACTAAAATAACAGCAAGCTATTCTTTCCAATCGATCTAATCAAGAGTTCATACTAAAATAACACCATATGATGCATATCAACCAACTCTAATGTCACCTAGATACCCTAATGTCACCGTGAGTACCCATGAGTTAATATACAATATGTATCAAACAATTTCAGATTCATAATACTCAATCCACACAAAGAACTACAAGGAGACCCCAAAGTTTCTATTGGAGAAAAGTTAATAAAAACATGCATCAACCCCTATTCATAGATTACCCCAAAGTCACCTCGGGAATCCGCAACTTGAGTGCCATAACATATATCAAGTTAATCAAAATAATACCCCATTTTCACCATGGGTATTCATATGCAAGACATATATCATGTGTTCTCAGATCTGAACATTCAATCCGACAAGACAAAACTTCAAAGGGTAAAGACTCAATTCATCACAACAAGTATAGAGAGGGGAGAAACATCATATGATCCATCTATGTAAACAAAGCCATGATACATAAAGAATGTGACATCTCAAGATCGTGCGCGAGAGAGATTAAACACATAACTACTGGTAAACTCTCAGGCCCGAGGGTGGACTACTCCCTCCTCATCGTGGTGGCCGCTGGGATGATGAAGATGGCCACAGGTGATGACTCCCCCCTCCGACAAGGTGCCGAAACGGGGTGTCGATTGGTTTTTGGTGGCTACAGAGTCTTGCGGTGGTGGAACTTCCGATCTAGGGTCTCCCCGAGGGTTTTCAGAATATTTGGGAATTTATAGGGCGAAGGAGCGGTACGGGAGGCCACCAAGGTGGGCACAACCCATCGGGGCGCGCCTGGGGGCCTAGGTGCGCCCTGGTGGGTTGTGCCCCCCTCAGGGAACCCCCAGGTGCTGCTCTTGCCCAATGGTTCTCTTCTGGTCCATAAAAAATCCACAAAAAGTTTCAGCTCATTTGGAGAACTTTCATTTCTGCACAAAAAACAACACCATGGTAGTTCTGCTAAAAACAGCATCAGTCCGGGTTAGTTCCATGCAAATCATACCAAAACCATATAAAATTATTGTAAACATGGCATGAATACTTTATAAATTATAGATACGTTGGAGACGTATCAGTATTCCCAAGCTTAATTCCTACTCGTCCTCGAGTAGGCAAATGATAAAAGAAATAATTTATGAAGTGTGAATGCTAGCAAAGTGCACAAGTTTGATCAATGATAATTTCAGTCACTTTTCTTAGCATCGTAACAGTAATTCTTTCTTATAAAACTTCTCATGTTAAGGTAGCAACCAATTCACATGTTAAGGTTCAAACGATGAATTCTCTTGAAACTCAACAACCTATGTTCTCAGTCACCAAGCAATTGCAATTCAACTTATTCAGCAGAGTCTAAGTAGGAGCTCCACATACTCAACCATCATATAGTATTCTATGATTGCTAACACTCACCGCGTACACATGAGCAAAAATGGTTTCAACCGGACACATTGAAAGATAGGGGCTTATCATTTCGCCTCCCAACATGTTCACCTCAAGGGTGATGTCAACAATAATAACTCCTGCTACCCATATCCAACTGGATATATGTGCCTAGATCTTTCCTCACTACATGATGCTTGCCAAAAAGAGAAAAATAAAAAGGAATAGAGAGAAAAACTTTGACTTTTTGCACAAAAGTAAATACTGAAAAGTAAAAGATAGGCCCTTCACAGAGGGAAGTAGAGGTTGCCATGCGCTTATTTGTTTGTATGCTCACCCCCCTAGTGCAAAAGAACGACATGTTATATTGCCCCTTATGATAGCAACCTTTATTATGTAGTCTGTCGCTTTTATTCTTTACCATCACAAGTTCGTACAACACTCAATTTTCTCTTACACTAAATGATCTAACACTTTTAGAAGCAATTTGTATTGCCTTATTGCACCGATGACAACTTACTTGAAGGATCTTACTCAATACTTAGGTAGGCATGGTGGACTCTTCAAAATAAGATTTGGGTTTAAGAGTTTTTGGATGCACAAGTAGTACCTCTACTTGGTGCGGAATTTTTAGGTAGCGAAGATGGGGGGCAAGCACAACATGTTGAAGGATCTATGACAATATAACTTCTATGTGAATATGAGCAAAAATAAATCATTATGTTGTCTTCCTTGTCCAACGTCAACAATTTTGGCATATAATATTTTGATGGGGGCTCACAATCACAAAAGATTTCCAGGATAGTGTATTTGCATGTGAAAGTTCTCTTCCTTCTACTAATAATTCATGAATTGCTTGTATGACCAATAGTGTGATTGTCAAGCTTCAAAAGATTTCACTTTGTAAACCCGATGTGAAGCTACCGCTAGGCATGATATGAACATATAATTTCAACTTCATTACATTCAATTTATTCAACAATTTACTCATAGGATATAAGTGAAGCACAAGCGTAAATGACAAACTACTCCAAAAAGATATAAGTGAAGATCATGTGAATAGTTATGTAAATTGTTAGCTACTTGAGGACTCTCTTTTATTTAAAACTTTCAGATTTAAGTATCTTATTAAAACAACGATAAAAACGAAACAAAATGACAATCCAAGAATAGCACAACTCATGTGAAGAAGCAAAAACTTAGGCTCAACCGATACTAATCGATAATTGTTGAAGAAGATAGGTGGGATGCCTACCGGGGCATCCCCAAGCTTAGATGCTTGAGACTTCTTGGAATATTAACTTGGGATGCCCAACCTTGAGCTTTTGTGTCTCCTTAATTCCACTTATATCACGGTTTCCCTAAATCTCAAAAACTTCATCCACACAAAACTCAACAAGAACTCGTGAGATAAGTTAGTATAAATCAATGCAAAACCTTATCATTCTCTACTATAGCAAATTACTAAAATTATTATTCAACATTGCATATTAAATGCCCCTGCATACTACTATCCTCAAATAGAATCACTAAACAAGCAAACATATGCAAACAATGCAAACATAACATAATTCTGCCAAAACAGTACAATCTGTAAAGAATGGAATATTCATCATACTTAACTAACTCCAATTTTCTTGAAAAGATTACCACACTTTATAAAATTTATCAGAGCTTATTTTGCAAAAAGTTTCAGCATTTTATCAAATTCTGAATTTTCTAGCGAATTTTTGCAACAGCGATAAACTTTCTGTTTTGAAACAGCAACATGTATACTTGCAAAATAAGCATGGCAAAGGCTATCATTGCCACTTTTATTGAAATAAAAGATGCAAAACATTATTGTAAATAATATCAAGCAAATCCTAACAAAATAAATTGATGCACCAAGCAAAACACATATCATGTGACGAATGAAAACATAGCTCCAAGTGAGGTTACCAATAATGTTGGAGACGAAAGAGGGGATGCCTTCCGGGGCATCCCCAAGCTTAGTTGCTTGGATCTTCTTTGAATATTACCTTGGGATGCCTTGGGCATCCCCAACCTTAGGATCTTGTCACTCATTATTCTCCTCATATCGACATCTCATCCAAAACTTGAAATACTTCAATTACACAAAACTTAACGGAACTTCGTGAGATAGGTTAGTATGATAAAGAGCAAACCATTTCAGTTTGGTACTGTCAAAGACAAGATTAATAATTGTTTCCACACAATTCCTACTGTAGCATATCATTTCCATAATTTATATTGAGCAATATAAGCTATAAAAACAAGGAAACAAGCAAACTATGCATTGAAAACAGAATCTGTGAAAAACAGAACAGTCTGTAGTGATCTGTACTCAAAGCATAATTCTGCTACTCCAAAAATTATGAAAAAATCAGGAACACGTGAGAAATATGTATATTAATCTTCTGCAAAAATAATCAACCCAAAATCGCTCTTATGTTAAAAATGAGAGTTATTTTCGTGAGTGCAAAAGTGTCTATTGTTCAGCAAGATTAAATCAACTGTCACCCAACATGATCCCAAAGGCTTTACTTGGCACTTTATTGAAACAAAAACAATAAAACATGATTACTACAGTAGCATAATCATGTGAATACACAAAAATAGTAGATAAAAGTGTTGGGTTGTCTCCGAACAAGCGCTTTTCTTTAATGCCTTTTAGCTAGGCATGATGAGTTCAATGATGCTCGCATAAAAGATAAAGATTGAAACATAACAAGAGCATCATGAATCATATGACTAGCACATTTAAGTCTAACCCACTTCTTATGCATAGGGATTTTATGAGCAAATAACTTTTGGGAGCAATAATCAACTAGCATAGGAAGGCAAAACAAGTGCAACTTCAAAACTTTCAACACATAGAGAGGAAACTTGATATTGTTGCAACACCTACAAGCATAAGTTCCTCCATCATAATACTTTTCAGTAGCATAATGAATGAATTAAACAACATAGCTATCACATAAATCATTATTTTCATGATCCACAAGCATAGAAATTTTATTACTCTCCACATAAGCAAATTTAGTCTCATGAATAGTAGTGGGAGAAAACTCAACAAAATAACTATCATGGGATTGAAAATTAAAATCACGATGAAAAGTTTCATGGTTATCACTATTCAATATAGAATACATGTCATCACCATAATCATCATAGATAGGAGTCATGATTTCATCATAGTAAATATTCTCATCAAAACTTGGGGTACTAAAAATATCATCTTCATCAAATATAGCATCCCCAAGCTTGTAGCTTTGCATATCATTAACATCATGGATATTCAAAGAATTCATACAAACAACATTGCAATCATGCTCATCATTTATGCCAAAGATTTTATTGAACCCAGCTTCTATCAATTGAGCACAATTTTCCTTTCCATCATTTTCAAGAAAGACATGATAAAGATGAACAATATGATACCACCTCAATTCCATTTTTTTGTAGTTTTATTTTATAAACCAAACTAGTGATAAAACAAGAAACTAAAAGATTCAATTGCAAGTTTAAAGATATAACTTCATGCACTCACCTCCCCGACAACGACCCCAGAAAAAAGCTTGATGTCTACTACGCAACTTTATTCCTGTAGACACGTGTTGGGCCTCCAAGCGCAGAGTTTTGTAGGACAACAACAATTTTCCCTCAAGTGGATGACCTAAGGTTTATCAATCCATGGGAGGCTTAGGATGAAGATAGTCTCTCTCAAGCAACCCTGTAATCAAATACAAGAAATCTCTTGTGTCCCCAACACACCCAATACAATGGAAAATTGTATAGGTGCACTAGTTCGGCGAAGAGATGGTGATAAAAGTGTAGTATGGATAGTAGATATCATATTTTGTAATGCGAACAATAAAAAACAGCAAAGTAGTAAATAGTAAATGGAGCACAAACGGTATTGCAATGATGGAAAATGAGGCCTAGGGTGCATACTTTCACTAGTACAATCTCTCAACAATGTTAACATAGTTGGATAATATGATTATCCCTCAAAGTGCAATAAAGAATCACTCCCGATTTCCTATTAGCGGAGAAACAAAAGATAGAAATTGTTTGTAGGGTACGAAACCACCTCAAAGCTATTCTTTCCGATCAATCTATCCTAGAGTTCGTACTAAAATAACAACAAGCTATTCTTTCCGATCGATCTAATAAAGAGTTTGTACTAAAATAACACCATATGATGCATATCAACCAACTCTAATGCCACCTAGATACCCCAATGTCACCACGAGTACCCATGAGTTAATTATACGATATGTATCAAACAATTTCAGATTCATAATACTCAATCCACACAAAGAACTACAAGGAGACCCCAAAGTTTCTATTGGAGAAAAGTTAATAAAAACGTGCGTCAAACCCTATGCATAGATAAGCCCAAAGTCACCTCGGGAATCTGCAAGTTGAGTCAACATATATCAAGTGAATCAAAATAATACCCCATTGTCACCATGGGTGTTCATATGCAAGACATATATCGTGTGTTCTCAGATCTGAACATTCAATCCGACAAGACAAAGCTTCAAAGGGTAAAGACTCAATTCATCACAACAAGTATAGAGAGGGGAGAAACATCATATGATCTATCTATGTTAATAAAGCCCATGATACATCAAGATCGTGACATCTCAAGATCACGCACGTGAGAGATTAAACACACAGCTATTGGTGACGGAGTCCTGGACTAAGGGTTCCTCAGACAGCCGGATTGTATACTTGGTCCGGACTATGGGACTATGAAGATACAAGATAGAAGACTTCGTCCCGTGTCTGGATGGTACTCTCCTCTTGCATGGAAGGCAAGCTTGGTGATTCGGATATGTAGATTCCTTTCTCTGTAACCGACTTTGTACAACCCTAGCCCCTCCTGGTGTCTATATAAACCGGAGGGTTTAGACTTCTAGGGTTTAGCCACAACAATCATAATCTCATAGGCTTGACTTCTAGGGTTTAGCCATTACGATCTCGTGGTAGATCAACTCTTGTAATACTCATATTCATCAAGATTAATCAAGCAGGAAGTAGGGTATTACCCTCATAGAGTGGGCCCGAACCTGGGTAAACATTGTGTCCCCCGCCTCCTCTTACCATTAGCCTTAGGCGCACACTTCGGGACCCCTACCTGAGATCCGCCGATTTTGACACCGACATTGGTGCTTTCATTGAGAGTTCCGCTGCGTCGTCACCAGAAGGCTTGATGGCTCCATCAATCATCTACAAAAATGTAGTCCAAGGGGAAATCTTCCTCCCTAGACAGATCTTCGTATTCGGTGGCTTCACACTGCAGGCCAACTCGCTTGGCCATCTAGAGCAGATCGATAGCTACGCCCCTGGTCATCAGGTCAGATTTGGAAGCCTAAATTTTGTGGCTGATATCTGTGGAGACTTGATCTTCGATGGGTTTGATCCCATGACAGCTGTTGATAACCCACAAATATAGGGGATCGCAATAGTTTTCGAGGGTAGAGTATTCAACCAAAATTTATTGATTCGACACAAGGGGAGCCAAAGAATATTCTCAAGTATTAGCAGTTGAGTTGTCAATTCAACCACACCTGGATAATGGTAACAGTGATAAAAGTAATGATAGCAGTTTTGTCGCAATTGTAACAGTAGCAACAGAAAAGTAAATAAGCAAAGCACAATATGTGAAAGCTCGTAGGCATTGGACCAGTGATGGATAATTATGTCGGATGTGATTCCTCATGTAATAGTTATAACATAGGGTAACATAGAACTAGCTCCAATTCATCAATGTAATGTAGGCATGTATTCTGAATATAGTCATACGTGCTTATGGAAAAGAACTTGCATGACATCTTTTGTCCTACCCTCCCGTGGCAGCGGGGTCCTAGTGGAAACTAAGGGATATTAAGGCTTCTTTTTAATAGAGAACTGGACCAAAGCATTAACACATAGTGAATACATGAACTCCTCAAACTACAATCATCACCAAGAAGTATCCCGATTATTGTCACTTCGGGGTTGTCGAATCATAACACATAATAGGTGACTATAGACTTGCAAGATAGGATCAAGAACTCACATATATTCATGAAAACATAATAGGTTCAGATCTGAAATCATGGCACTCGGGCCCTACAAGCATTAAGCATAGCAAAGTCATAGCAACATCAATCTCAGAACATAGTGGATACTAGGGATCAAACCCTAACAAAACTAACTTGATTACATGGTAAATCTCATCCAACCCATCACCTTCCAGCAAGCCTACGATGGACTTACTCATGCACGGTAGTGAGCATCATGAAATTGGTGATGGAGGATGGTTGATGATGACGACGGCGACGAATCCCCATCTCTGGAGCCCCGAACGGACTCTAGATCAGCCCTCCCGAGAGATATTAGGGATTGGCGGCGGCTCCGTATCGTAAAACGTGATGAAACTTTCTCTCTGATTTTTTTTCTCCGCGAAACGAAATATATAGAGTTGGAGTTGAGGTCGGTGGAGCATTCGGGGGCCCACGAGATAGGGGGGTGTGCCCAGGGGAGGGGAGGCGCCCCCACCCTTGTGGACAGGGTGTAGGCCCCCTGGCCTTGATTCTTTCACCAATATTTTTTATATTTTCCAAAAGTTATCCGTGGATTTTTAGGTCATTCCGAGAACTTTTGTTTTCTGCACAATAAATAACACCATGGCAGTTCTGCTGAAAACAACATCAGTCCGGGTTAGTTTCATTCAAATCATGCAAGTTAGAGTCCAAAACAAGGGCAAAAGTGTTTGGAAAAGTAGATACGTTGGAGACGTATCAGCTGTCCCCGGCCACCACGATGAACATGACCTAGATCTGTCATTTGGCCATGCGCAGGAGATAGCACCTGTGACCGCCCTGGCCCTAGAGCCGGAGCGGACCGCGTCATTTGAAGACAGGAAGCTCAACCCCGCCACAAAGGCCGCAGACTCGGCGACGCTCGAGCCGCACACAGACCCAACATCAAGCTGGGCTTGTGTCACCGGAACCTCGGACTCGTCTCCGGCCATGGGTTCCGGATAGCGTGCATCCGCGTCCATCGAACCTAATTGGCGCCGGTCTTGGAGTTCAGCTCCGCGGACATCTTCCAGCACTCGCCTTTTTGTGATGTGTTACACTCATTGAAGTCCCTCTCCTTGTCAGGGCACTCTCGGTTGAACTATGTCTGGCTCAAATGGGAAGCGGACGACGAAGAAGTTCGTTTCCCACCCACCACACACTTCATTGCCACTGTCGAGAACTTAACCGACACGCTCGATTACAGCTCCGAGGACATCGACGGTATGGACGACGATGCCGGAGAGGAGCAGGCACAAAAACCACCACCCTTAGGGCAGTGGACAGCTACATCCTTGTATGATATATACATGGTGGACACACCTAAGGAGAAGGAGGCTGACGGCGATAACAACATGCCTATCGATGAACCTCCCAAGCACCGGCGTCAGAAGCACCGACCTCGATCCGGCAAAAGGAAAAACAACAACCTTGTAACGGACGACGTTGATAATCTGAACCAAGATGAGGACCCCGCAGACCCAGTGCTGGAGTAGGGCGTGCGAGAGGACGGTGAACACAGTCCGGAGATGTTGACTTACCACAGCAATGCCGAAGATAGCAATTATCAACCCGTCTCTGAATAAGAGATCAGCCTGGGCGACGACGATTTCGTCATCCCAGAAGAACCATTAGAACAAGAACACCTCCATCAAAGGCTTATCGCCAATGCAAGGAGCCTGAAGAAGCAGAAGCAGCAGCTTAAAGCGGCACATGATACGCTCAATGACAGATGGAATGAAGTGCTACACGCTGAGGAAAAATATGGCGGTAATCGCCAAACAAAGAGATATCCTAAACGTAAGCTGCTTCCCGAATTCGACGATGAGGCTATTGTGCCTATCCCGCCGAAAAATAATATGGCCGATAGGCCGGACCGACCACCTCGCGGTCGAGACAGAACGGCTAGCAATGCCGTACACAAGCTCGCACCCCCTCCCCATAAAGGAAGGAAGGTTGCGGCCCAGGACCAGAAACACGATCTACGTGAAGACCTAGATAAAAAAGCTGGCAAAATCAGGTCCATCTATGGATCCAGGAAACGTGCTCCTACACGGGATCATGATTATCTAATGAACTATGCCAACCATTTACCAGCTCGGAACCAATACCGAACATTACAACCATTGGACCCAATCCACGACACAGCCACATACAGGGGTGCCGCACACCCCCTGTGCTTCACCGATGAGGTGCTGGAACATGATTTCCAGAAGGGTTCAAACCCGTGAACATCGAGGCATATGATGGAACTACAGACCCTGCGGTTTGGATAGAAGACTTTATTCTTCACATCCACATGGCTCGCGGAGATGATCTCCATGCCATCAAATATTTACCCCTCAAGCTCAAAGGACCAGCTCGGCACTGGCTAAAAAGCCTCCCTGAAAATTCCATCGAAAGCTGGGAAGAACTTGAGGACGCTTTTCGGGCCAATTTCCAAAGGACCTATGTCTGGCCCCCTGATGCAGACGATCTAAGTCACATAATCCAACAACTTGGAGAATCAGCATGAAAGGTTTGGAACCGGTTTCTCACTAAGAAGAACCAAATCGTCGCCTGACAGACGCCAAAGCCTTAGCGGCCTTCAAACATAGTGTCCGGGACGAATGGCTAGCCAGGCACCTTGGCCAGGAAAAGCCAAGAACAATGGCAGCGTTAACAACACTAATGACCCGCTTTTCCGCGGGCGATGACAGCTGGTTAGCCCATAGCAGCACATATGACCCCGGCACATCCGAAGTCAGGGATGGCAATGGAAAACCACGACGCAACAAAAACAATTGTCGGAACAATGAAGAAATCCCAGAAAATACAGCGGTAAACGCCAGATTCAGGGGCTCCAGACCCGGTCAACGAAAGAAGCCATTGAAAGGCAACAAAGACAGTCCATTCAACCTGGATAAAATCCTAGACAGGCCCTGCCAGATCCACGGCACTCCCGACAAACCAGCCAATCACACCAACAGAGAATGTTGGGTCTTCAAGCAGGCCGGCAAACTCAACGCCGAACACAAAGGGAAGGGACCTCAGAGCGAAGGCGAGGATGAACCTCGCATGCCTATCATGGGGGGACAGAAGAAATTTCCACCCGAGATCAAAACGGTGAACATGATCTATGTCACTCACATCCCAAAGAGGGAGCACAAACGCGCACTCCGAGACATCTATGCTGTCGAGCTCGTCGCCCCAAGTTCAACCCATGGTAGGCCTGTCCGATCACCTTTGATCGCAGGGATCATCCGACTAGTATCCGTCACGGGGGGTCGACTGCCCTAGTGCTCGACCCAATAATCGACGGATACCACCTCACTCGAGTCCTCATGGACGGCGGCAACAGTCTCAATCTGGCATATCATGACACTGTCTGCAAGATGGGGATAGACCCGTCAAGAATCAAGCCAAGCAGCACTACCTTTAAAGGAGTTATACCGGGCGTGGAAGCCCGCTGCACGGGCTCTCTAACATTGGATGTTGTATTCGGCTCCCCCGACAACTTTCAAAGCGAAGAACTAATCTTTGACATTGCTCCGTTCCGAAGTGGATATCATGCACTACTTGGAAGAACGGCCTTCGCCCGTTTTAATGCAGTCCCGCATTATGCTTATCTAAAACTCAAAATGCCTGGACCACGTGGCGTCATCACGGTTAGCGGAAATACGGAGCACTCTCTTCGTACAAAATAATGCACGGCAACTCTAGCACTCGAAGCATGAAACGACATATTCAAGCCAAACAACTCATCGGTCTTCAAGACCGCGGACACAGCTAAACGTGTCCAGCGCACACCTCAGTGCGGCAGCTCAGATAAACCTGAGCTCGATTAGCAGCTACGCCCCCATCGACCGCCCCATAAGGAGACAGCACACATGCCACATATACATAATATACACTCAAAACCCCTTTGGTGGCGACGGGGGCACACTGCACGCAAAAAGTCAATAGTTCGGCTCGACCCGATT